>NW_028270147.1:540382-697882 GCF_037043375.1 Chiloscyllium plagiosum
TAGACTGGATGTGATTGAGGTTCACAAGGAAGAGGTATTAGAAATCCTGCAGAGTGTGAAAATAGATAAGTCCCGTGGGCCGGATGGGATTTATCCTCGGATCCTCTGGGAAGCCACGGAAGAGATTGTCGAGCCTTTGGCATTGATCTTTAAATCGTCATTGTCTAGAGGAATAGTGCCAGAAGACTGGAGGATAGCAAATGTGGTTCCCCTGTTCAAGAAGGGGAGTAGGGACAACCCTGGTAATTATAGACCAGTGAGCCTTTCTTCAGTTGTTGGTAAAGTGTTGGAAAAGGTTATAAGAGATAGGATTTATAATCATCTAGAAAAGAATTATTTGATTAGGGATAGTCATCACGGTTTTGTGAAAGGTAGGTCGTGCCTCACAAACCTTTGAGAAGGTGACCAAACAAATAGATGAGAGTAAACCGGTTGATTAGATTAGATTAGATTACTTACAGTGTGGAAACAGGCCCTTCGGCCCAACAAGTCCACACCGCCCCGCCGAAGCGCAACCCACCCATACCCCTACATTTACCCCTTACCTAACACTATGGGTCATGATGTATATGGATTTCAGCAAGGCGTTCGATAAGGTCCTCCACAGTAGGCTATTGTACAAAATGCGGAGGAAAGGGATTGTGGGAGATATAGCAGTTTGGATCAGTAATTGGCTTGCTGAAAGAAGACAGAGGGTGGTGGTTGATGGGAAATGTTCATTCTGGAGTCCAGTTACCAGTAGTGTACCACAAGGGTCGGTGTTGGGTCCACTGCTGTTCATCATTTTTATAAACGACCTGGATGAGGGCGTAGAAGGGTGGGTTAGTAAATTTGCAGATGACATTATGGTTGGTGGAGTTTTAGATTAGATTAGATTAGATTACGTTACAGTGTGGAAACAGGCCCTTCGGCCCAACAAGTCCACACCGACCCGCCGAAGCGTAACCCACCCATACATTTACCCCTTACCTAACACTACGGGCAATTTAGCATGGCCAATTCACCTGACATGCACATCTTTGGACTGTGGGAGGAAACCGGAGCACCCGGAGGAAACCCACGCAGACACGGGGAGAACGTGCAAACTCCACACAGTCAGTCGCCTGAGACGGGAATTGAACCCGGGTCTCTGGCGCTGCGAGGCAGCAGTGCTAACCACTGTGCCACCGTGCCGCCCACGAGTTGTGGATAGTGACGAAGGATGTAGGTTACAGAGAGACATAGATAAGCTGCAGAGCTGGGCTGAGAGCTGGCAAATGGAGTTTAATGCGGACAAGTGTGGGGACAGCAAACACGAGAGAACACAAATTTAAAGTGAGGGGAGATAGGTACAAGACAGGTGTCAGAGGTAGTTTCTTTACTCAGAGAGTAGTAAGGGTATGGAATGCTTTGCCTGCAATGGTAGTAGATTCGCCAAGTTTAAGTACATTTAAGTCGTCATTGGACAGGCATATGGACGTAAATGGAATAGTGTAGGTTAGATGGGCTTCAGATTGGTATGACAGGGCTGCGCAACATCGAGGGCCGAAGGGCCTGTACTGCGCTGTAATGTTCTGTGTTCCAAAAACACAGTTCTGATTGAGAAATCATGTTTCCAAATTCTCCATCAGCTTGGTGTGAGGTTACCCCCACCTCTTCCCCCCAACACCCGCCTCCCCCCAACACCCCCTCCCCCCAACACTCCCTCCCCCAACATCCCCTCCCCCAACACCCCCTTCCCCTCCCCCAACACACCATCCCCCCAACACCTCCTTTCCTCTCCCCCAACACATCCTCCCCCCAACACCCCCTTCCCCCAACACACCCTCCCCCAACACCCCCTTCCCCTCCCCAACACACCCTCCCCCCAACACACCATCCCCCAACACACCCGCCCAATACCCCCAACCCCCAACAACCCCTTCCCCCTCCCCCAACACCCCCTCCTCCTAACACCCCATCCTCCCAAGACACCCTCCCCCAACACCCCCTCCCCCCAACACCCCCTCCCCCCAACACCCCCTCCCCCCAACACCCCCTCCCCCCAACACACCCTCCCCCAACACACCCTCCCCCAACACACCCTCCCCTCAATACACCCTCCCCCAAACCCCCTCCTCCAACACACCCTCCCCAAAACCCCCTCCTCAACACCCCCTCCCCCTCCCCCAACACCCCTTCCTCCCCCCAACATATCCTCCCCCAACACCCCCTCCCCCCCAACACCCCCTCCCCCCCAACACCCCCTCCCCCCAACACACCCTCCCCCCCAACACCCCCTCCTCAACACCCCCTCCCCCTCCCCCAACACCCCTTCCTCCCCCCAACATATCCTCCCCCAACACCCCCTCCCCCCCAACACCCCCTCCCCCCCAACACCCCCTCCTCAACACCCCCTCCCCCTCCCCCAACACCCCTTCCTCCCCCCAACATATCCTCCCCCAACACCCCCTCCCCCCCAACACCCCCTCCCCCCCAACACCCCCTCCCCCCCAACACCCCCTCCCCCCAACACCCCCTCCCCCCAACACACCCTCCCCCCAACACACCCTCCCCCCAACACACCCTCCCCCAACACACCCTCCCCTCAATACACCCTCCCCCAAACCCCCTCCTCCAACACACCCTCCCCAAAACCCCCTCCTCAACACCCCCTCCCCCCAACATATCCTCCCCCAACACCCCCTCCCCCCCAACATCCCCTCCCCAACACGCCCTCCCCCCAACACACCCTCCTCTCTCCCCCCCTCCCCGCTCTCTCCCAGGGTTCACTCTCAGTGTCTGCAGGAATGCCCAGTGAGGTAGGGAGAGGTCAGTGACCTTCTCCTCTGTGCCAGTGTAAGTGCCATGGCGAGGATCACCCATTTCCAATTGATACCAATGGTTTCGGTATCTAAAGGGCTCGGGCTCTGTGTAATTTCTTCACATTTCCTGGTGGTACAACGTTCGGTGGATGGTACGGGATGGTAATTTGGTGGATGGTACACGATGGTAATTTGGTGGATGGTACAGGATGGTAATTTGGTGGATGGTACACGATGGTAATTTGGTGGATGGTATGGGATGGTAATTTGGTGGATGGTATGGGATGAAGTGGATGCAGCAAGATGGGAAATGGACAGAAATGGGTTGGGTAATTGTCAAGACTATGACTGGTGCCATATACTCTCAGGATGTGGGACATTATTCTCTGGAGTGTTGGGAGCTGAGGGATGACCTAAAAAAATCATGAGGGGCGTGGATAGAATAAATAGCCAAGGTCTTTTCCCTGGAGTAGGGGAGTCCAGAACTGGAGGGCATAGGTTTAAGGTGAGAGGGGAAAGATATAAAAGATACCGAAGGGACAACTTTTTCACACAGAGGGTGGTACATGTATGGAATGAGCTGCCAGATGATGTGGTGGAGGCTGGTACAATTACAGCATTTAAAAGGCATTTGGATGGGTATATGAATAGGAAGGGTTTGGAAGGATATGGGCCGGGTGCTGGCAGGTGGGACTAGATTGGATTGGGTTATCTGGTCTGCATGGACAGGTTGGACCGAAGGGTCTGTTTCCGTGCTGTACATCCCTATGACTCCATGATTCTTTGACCAGTCAAGCACTAGTCTGACATAGTCATACTCACTGAATCATACCTTACAGACCTCTCCCTATAAATCCTCCAACCCTGACAATATCCTTGTAAATCTTTTCTGAACCCTTTCAAGTTTCACATCATCCTTCTGATAGGAAGGAGACCAGAATTACACGCAATATTCCAACAGTGGCCTAACCAATGTCCTGTACAGCTGCAACATGACCTCCCAACTCCTGTATTTAATACTCTGACCAATTAAGAAAAGCATACCAAACACCTTCTTCACTATCCTATCTACCTGCAACTCTATTTTCAAGGAGCTATGAACCTGCACTCCAAGGTCTCTTTGTTCAGCAACACTCTCTTGGATCTTACCATTAAGTGTATAAGTCCTGCTAAGATTTGCTTTCCCAAAATGCAACACCTCACATTTATCTAAATTAAACTTCTCATGGACCAACACTAGCTGTTCCTTGAATAAGCTCCACATTTCAATTGTGCCCATCCCCTGCAGTTTCCTTCCTCATCCTATGCATCCTCAAGTTTGCCTAATCACATCGTAATTGCTGTGGTATATACCAATGCCTTTCCATCACTAAAGTAAACATCACCGAATTGTGGTCACTATCACCAAAGTGCTCACCTACCTCCAAATCTATCACCTGGCCGGGTTCATTACCCCGTACCAAATCCAAAGTGGCCTCGCCCCTTGTTGGCCAGTCAACATACTGTGTCAGGAAACCCTCTTACACACACTAGACAAAAACAGACCCATCTAAAGTACTCGAACTATAGTATTCTCAGTTAATATTTGGAAAGTTAAAGTTCCCCATAACAACCATCCTGCTACTCTCGCTCCTATCCAGAATTATCTTTGCTATCCTTTCCTCTACATCTCTGGAACTATTTGGAGGCCGATAGAAAACTCCCAACAGGGTGACCTCTCCTCTCCTGTTTCTAACCTCAGCCCATACTACCTCAGTAGACGAGTCATCAAACATCCTTTCTGCAACTGTAATACTGTCCTTGACTAACAATGCCACACCTCCCCCTCTTTTACCATCTTCTTACTGAAACATCTAAATCCTGGAACCTGCAACAACCATTCCTGTCCCTGCTCTATCCATGTCTCTGAAATGGCCACAACATCGAAGTCCCAGGTACCAAACCATGCTGCAAGTTCACCCACCTTATTCCGGATGCTCCTGGCGTTGAAGTAGACACACTTCAAACCACCTTCCTGCTTGCCGGTGCCTTAGTTCTGACTTCACTATTCTCAAGCCCCCGTATACTCAAACTACAGTTTAGGTTCCCATCCCCCTGCTGAATTCGTTTAAACCCACCCAAAGAACATGAGCAAATTTCCCCCCAGGATATTGGTGTCCCTTTAGTTCAGGAACCAGGGCGGTACCAGTATAATTCTGGATAAGGAAAAAGAAGCTGAAAATGTGTTGCTGGAAGAGCACAGCAGGTCAGGCAGCATCCAGGGAACAGGAGAATCGACGTTTCGGGCACAAGCCCTTCTTCAGGGCTGAAGAAGGGCTTGTGCCCGAAACGTCGATTCTCCTGTTCCTTGGATGCTGCCTGACCTGCTGCGCTCTTCCAGCAACATATTTTCAGCTCTGATCTCCAGCATCTGCAGACCTCACTTTCTCCTTAAGGAAAAAGAAGACCTACAAAAGATGGCTTTGGATTGGGGGCAGGAGGCAGATTTTAATGAAATAAAACAGGATCTGGCCTCAGTAGAATTGGAACAGCTTCATGTGGGTGAGTCTACAGCAGAGCAAATGGGGGGGGCATTCAAAAAGGAACTGGGGGGAGTACAGCCCCAATATATACCCTTTAGAGGGAGATGTCAGAACAACACAGTCAGGACCCTGAACGTCTAGGACAATGCAGGGTTTCATAAAGAAGACGAATAAGGCTTTCAGCAATTCCGACGGAAGCAAGTCAGCTGTGGTCCAACAGGAATACAGGAAGTGCAGGAGGGAACTTCAGAAAGTAATTAGAAGGGCAAAAAGGGAACACGAGAAAGAACTTACCAACAGGATTAGGGAAATTCCAAAAATATTTCATAAATCCATTAAGGGAAGAGATTAACCAGGGAAAGAGTGGGCCCAAGGAGGCGACCTGTGTGTGAAGCTGCAGGATAATGGAAGGGGTTGAGTAAATACTCCTCTTCAGTCTTCACTCTGGAAAAGGAGAACGCAGGTACGGAATTCAGGACAAGGGACTGTGAGGAACCTGCACAGTCTGAGATATGAAATGGCTCTCTATTGTTCTGGATGCCCTGTTAGGCTTAAAAACTGACAAATCCCCTGGCCCAATTAAATTACATCCCAGGCTGCTGTGGGTGATGAGGCAGGATATTACAGGCACTCTGACACAAAGTTTTAATTGCTCTCTGACATAGGGGAAGTGCCAGCGGACTGGAGGATGGCAAAGGTGGTTCCACTTTTTAAAGAAGGCTGGTAGGGATGAGCCAGGAAATTATAGGCCAGTGGGTTTAGCGTCAGTGTTAGGGAAACTATTGGAGAAAGCTCTGGAGGAGTGAATTAATTCCCACTTGCAAAGGCATGGGTTAATTAGGGAGAGTCAGCATGGCTTTGTCAGAGAGAGTTGAAAAATGTGGTGCTGGAAAAACACAGCAGGCCAGGCAGCATCCGAGGAGCAGGAGAATCGACGTTTTGGGCATAAGCCCTTCTCAACGCTGGTCTCCAGCATCTGCAGTCGTCACTTTCCCCTTTGTCAGAGAGAGGTCATACCTAATAGATTTGTTAGAAGATTTTGAAAATGTGATCAAGTGTGTGGATGAGGGAAGTTCAGTTGGTGTTGTTTATCGGGACTTTAGCAAACCTTTTGACAAGGTCCCACATGGGAGATTGACTGAGAAGGTTAAAACTCATGGAATTGTGGGAACGTTGGTGAGATAGATCGGAAACAAAGGGTAGTGGGAGGAGGCTGGAGGCCGGTGTCCAGTGATGCACCACAAGGATCAGTACTGGGACTCTTATTGTTTGTTATATACTGAAATGATATACAAAACAACCTTAGTTATCCGAACATCAATTATCCAAATTTCGGATTATCCGAACAAGATCTCAAGGTCTCATAAATGCTTCCTTTGTTTACGATCAGATCAGTTATCTGAACAATCGGTTATCTGAACAAAATACTCCCCGCCCATCTCGTTCGGATAATTGAGGTTGTATTGTAGATGAAAAGGTTGGGGGAAATGCTAAGCAAGTTTGCAGATTATACCAAGGTTGGTGGAAGGGTTAATAGAGAATGTTTGTAGGTTACAGGAAGATATAGATGGGTTGGTCAGAAGGGCAGATCAGTGGCAGATAGTATTTAACCCTGATAAATGTGAGGTGATACAGTTTGGAAGAAGAAACAAGATGAGAGAGTATTTAATGAATGGCAGGACACTGGGTCGCCCAGAGGAACACTGGGATCATGGGTAGTTATTCACAGATCCCTGAGATAAGCAGGGCACATGAATAGGATAGTTAGGAAGAAAGCATGTATGGAACACTCGCTTTCATCAGTTATGACAGAGTATAAGAGCAAAATGGAAATGTTGAGACATACAAAGCATTGGTCAGGCCGAAGCTGGAGTTGTGTGCACCGTTCTGGTCACCTCACTACAGGAAGGATGTGACAGCACTAGAGGGAGTACAGAGGAGGTTCATCAGGATGTTGGCTGGGATTGAGAGACTGAGCTATAAGGAGAAGCGAGATAGGCACAGAAGATTGAGGGGGAACATGATTGAGATATATAGGATTATGAGGGGTAGGGACAGGGTGAATAGAGAGCAGCTGCTCCCCTCGGTTGAGGGGTCAATCATGAGGGGTTGAGGTTTTAGGGGAAGGGGCAGGTGATTCCGAGGGGATTTGGGAAAAATCTTCTCCACTCGGTGGGTGCTGGGAATCTAGAATGCGCTGCCTGGGAAGGTAGCGGAGGCTGGAAACATTACAACCTTCAAAAAATATTTGGATGAGCACTTTTAAGTAACCCCTTGTCCTTTCACTCTGCACTCTGAGCCAGCTCTGTTAGCTGTGGTTTGTGATACAGAGTGATGTCAACACTGTGGGTTTAATTCCCACACCAGCTGAGGTTACCATGAAGGACTCTCCTTATCAACCTCTCCCCTTACCTGAGGCATGGTGACCCTCAGGTTAAACCAGGTCCAGCGTGACAGAGCAGCCCTCTGGTCTGATAGGATTATGGCGACTTTATATTTTCTTGACTCTTCTCAGGTACCCTTCATTATCCAGCATAAGCTTCCTTCTGTAATCCTTATCCAATCCTGCACTTTCCTCAATCTCCAGGGCTCCACCCTTCACTGTTTCACCAACATACTGGCCGTGCACTCTCACTATGACAGAGATGATATAGAGTAGGGGACCAAAGGTAATGTGTCAAAGTTCACAGATGATATTAAAATGAGTAGTTAATGAGGTTAAGTGAGTGGGCAAGGGTCTGACAGATGGAATACAATGTTAATAACTGTGAAATCATCCATTTTGGTCGGAATAACAGCAAAATGGACTATAAATGGTGAAAAATTGCAGCATGCAGCTGTGCAGAGGGACCTGAGTGTCCTTGCTCATGAATCACAGAGGGTTGGTTATCAGATGCAACTGGTAATTAAGACGGCAAATTGTTAGAAAGGATGGATTTTAAAAATAGGGAGGTTTTGCTGCAGCTGTATAAGGTGCTGGTGAGGCCACACCTGAAGTAATGTTACAGTTTTGGTCTCCTTACTTGAGAAATGACGTACTGGCACTGGAGGGGGTGTGTCGGAGGTTGATTCCAGAGTTGAGAGGATTGGCTTATGAAGAGTTAGGCCACTGTTGGAATATTGTGTGCAATTCTGGTCTCCTTCCTATCGGAAAGATGTTGTGAAACTTGAAAGGGTTCAGAAAAGATTTACAAGGATGTTGCCAGGGTGGGAGGATTAGAACTACAGGGAGAGGCTGAACAGGGTGGGGCTGTTTTCCCTGGAGCGTCGGAGGCTGAAGGGTGACTTTATTGAGGTTTACAAAATTATGAGGGGCATGGATAGGATAAATAGACAAAGTTTTTTCACTGGAGTCAGGGAGTCCAGAACTAGAGGGCATAGGTTTAGGGTGAGAGGGGAAAGATATAAAAGAGACCTAAGGGGCAACTTTTTCACACAGAGGGTGGTATATGTATGGAATGAGCTGCCAGAGGATGTGGTGGAGGCTGGTACAATTGCAACATTTAAAAGGCATTTGGATGGGTATATGAATAGGAAGGTTTGGAGGGATATGGGCCAGCTGCTGGCAGGTGGGACTAGATTGGGTTGGGATATCTGGTCGGCATGGATGGGTTGGACCGAAGGGTCTATTTCCATGCTGTACATCTCTATGACTCTATGACTGTATGAGTGACTGAGTACACTGTGATTACACTCAATGGAATTTAGAGAATGAGGGGGGATCTTATAGAAACATTATGAAGGGACTAGATAAGATAGAAGCAGGGAGGCTGTTTTCACTGGTGGGTGAAACTAGGACTGAGGGCATAATCTCAAAATAAGGGGGATCAGATTTAGGGCTGAGTTGAGGAGGGTTGTGACTCTGTGGAATTCCCTGCTTAGTGAAGCAGATGAGGTTATTCCATTGAACGTTTTTAGCAAAGATAGATTTTAGAACAATGAAGTAATTAAGGGATATGGTGAGAGGGCAGGTACATGGAGCTGAGACCACATAAAGATCAGCCATGATCTTATTGAGTGGTGGAACAGGCTCGAAGGGCCAGGCGGCCTACTCCTGCTCCTAGCTCTGATGTTCTTATTGAATGTCTCTCACTGCTTTGATGTGGATTTTCCTGCAAGTAGCCACTGCCAGTTCACTTTAGCCGGCTCCTGCCTTACCCCACATCGCCTTCCTCAGTTCAAAACCTTTATTCCTGGAGTGAGCAAGCGAGTGTGAGCAGGGGAGTGTGAGTAGGTGAGTGTGAGCAGGGGAGTGTCGCTGGGTCAGAATCCTGGAATGCCCCCCCTAAGGGCATTGTGGTGTTACCCACAGCTCCTGCACTGCATTGCTCAAGAAGGCAGCTCACCCCCACTTTCTCAACACATGAATGAGTAAAAAAAATCTAACACAGTGTTTTCAGATGATGTTGCTGAGGGGCGATGTGTTAGTGAGGGATACCGGAGGCTGAAGGACTATCTCCAAGGGACATCAGAGTCACAGCGTGGGAGAAAGAGTGGTTGTGAGTCATTCTCTGGCTATCTTCCGGAAGATGAGAATGGGTGAGGGAAGGTGAGCCCAGGTGGAGGATAGCAAAGAGGCTTTGGAGAAGGATTTGAAAAGGAAATCATTTCAGGCCTGGGGGAGTGAGCACACAAGTGAGATTAATTCGATCGAGTTTTCATTGAGCCAGCACAGACATTATGGGCTGAGTGGCCCCTTATTTTCCAATCTCTTTCCATAATTTTCTTCATGTAAGTATCAGATTCAAAACTCTTCTGAGAAATTATTTCGAGTTCCAATTAAATGCCCCGATCTGAGCTATTTCACTGGTGTATATGCAATGAGAATGTGCCATTGATACTGGAGCTTGTTCTGTTGTTTACCCAAACAGTGGAACGCTGTATGTGTCTCTATGTGAGAGGGAGAGTGTGTGTCAGTATATGACTGTATCTGACTCGCTCTGTCTGTGTGTGTCTGTGTGTCTGTCTGTCTTCCTCTCTCTGTGTATGTGTGCCTATGTATGTCTCACTTTGTGTGTGTGTGTCTGTGCGCATTTCACTCTGTGTGTGTGTGAGTGTGTGTGTGTGTCTGTGTATGTGTGTCAGTGCCTCACTGTCTGTGGTCTGTGTCTCCCTCTATGTGAATGAGTGAGCGAGGCAGTGAGTGTTTAGCATTGAGGCAGGGTTATTGATGTCAGAATCTCTAAAGGGTGGTTTCTTTCATTGCAGGTGAACACAAATTCTCTCGGACTGCTGGGAGAGAAGGGGCAGAAAGGAGAGCCTGCTGTGGTGGAACCTGTGAGTATAAACCCCACCCACTGCTGTCGCTCACGATCAGAGGCTGGGAGTGCAATTGAAACACCGGGTCCCTCTGTCAGACTGAACCACAGGCTCTCCTGCAGCCATGTGTGCTGCCTCTCCTGGCCAAATAGTTGCACAGGAAACTGGAGCAAACAGAGTCTTAACAAAGCCCAAGCAAACAAGCCCTCAGGCTGGACAGATCATCCAAACAGGACAACTCCATGATCTTAGAGCAATGGGAATGCAAGGATGTCAGAGAGAGAGTGATAGAGAGGGAGGCACCGGGGGTGGGAGGCAAGAGGAGAGATGGAGACTGGGAAGCAGAGAAAGAGAAACACTGAAGAGGAGACACAAAAAGAGGGTGAAACAGAGGTTTGAATAACAGCAGCTCTTCAAAACAATGACGAGGGAAGTTAAAACTAACGATGGTCTTTGATCTGTTTCAGGGAATGCTGATAGAAGGACCCCCTGGATTGGCGGGAGCACCGGTAAGATTTTATCAACTCGCGAACGAATCCCAATATAGAATCCCTTCCACTGTACAATCACTCTTTGCTGTGTATTCACTCCCCACTGTAAAATGGAAACAGGAGTAGTCTGTTCAGCTCATCAAGCCTGTCCTTCCATTCAACACATGGAACACTTGATTGAACACTTCAATGCCTTTTCCCCTTTCCATCCCCATATCCCTGTCCCCCACCGGGAATCAGAAACTGATCAACCGCTTCCATAAACAGCTTTCTGTGGTGGACAATTCCAAAGATTCACAACTCTCTGAGTAAAATACTTTCTCCTCATCTTGGTCCTCAGTGGCATCCCCCTTATTTTTAAATTGCACCCCTTTCCCTTCATCGAGAGGTCAGTAACCGGGGGCACAGTTTTAAGGTAATGAGCGAGAGGGTTAGAGGGGACTGGAAGGTTGTGGGCATCTGAAACTGACAGTCTGAAAGGACGGGGTGAAGCCCATCACGCTCGATAAGCTTGGGGTGTTTTTGTTGGAACGTAGGAGGGTAAAGGGGAGACCTGATAGAGATGCATAAGGTTATGAGGGACATGGACAGGGTGGATAGAAAGCAGCTGTTCCCCTCAGTCAAAGGTCAATAACAAGGGAGCATCATTCTGAGGTAAAGGCAGGAGGTTTAGAGATGATTAATGGAAAAGGTTTTTCACCCAGAGGCTGGTGGGGGTCAGGAATGTGCTGCCTGGGGAGTGGGGGTAGGGTTGAGGCAAGAATCCTCACAAACTTTAACAAATACTTGGATGAGGATTTCAAATATCATAGAGTTCAAGGCTACGGGCCAAGTGCTGGAAAATGGGATAGATTTAGAACAGTTTATTTAATGCAAATTTGATGGGCTGAAGGGCTTTTCCAGTAATTATGTGATTCACTTCAGCTCTGCAATCATCTCCAATACCCCCGCCCCCATGGTATAACCCCGCCCCTTCCGTATAACCCCGCCCCCATGGTATAACCCCACCCCTTCAGTATAACCCACCCCCATGGTATAACCCACCCCCATGGTATACCCCCGCCCCCATGGTATAACCCCACCCCTTCAGTATAACCCACCCCCATGGTATAACCCACCCCCATGGTAAACCCCATCCCCATGATATAACCCTGCCCCCATGGTATAACCCCGCCCCCCACAGTGTAACCCTGCCCACGCAGTATAACACCGCCCCACACTGGCTAATCCCACACCCTATTGTGTAAGCCCACTCCACTCTGTAATCCCTCCCCACACTGCGTAACCGTCCAACCACAGTGTAGCCCCACCCCCCACTCTGTAACCCCGCCCACCCACATTGTAACCCCATCCCCCCTCTGTTTAAACCCTCCCTCCCCCCACTGTTGGGAGGTGATGGAAGTGGATGAGATGTACTAGAGGGCATCATTGACCATGTGGGAAGGGAAATTGCTGAAGAAGGAGGCTATCTGGTGTGTTCTGTGGTGAAACTGGTCCTCTTGGGAGTAGATATGGTGGAGGCGGAGGGATTGGGAATAAGGGATGGCATTTTTACAGGAGTCAGGTGGGAGGAGGTGTAGTCCAGGTAGTTGTGGGAGTCTATGGGTTTGTACTGGATGTCTGTGTTGAGTATTGCCGGAGATGGATTTGGAGAGGTCGAGAAAGGGGAGGGAGGTGTTTGAGGTAACCCAGGTGAATTTAAGGTCGGGGTGGAAGGTGTTGGTGAAGTTAATGAACTGCTCAACATCCTCGCGGGAGCACAAGGTAGCGCCAATACAGTCATCGATGTAGCGGAGGAACAGGTGAGGAATGGTGCTGGTGTAGCTGAGGAAGATGGACTGTTCCACGTGGCCGATGAAGAGACAGGCATAGCTGGGGCCCATACGGGTGCCCATGGCTACCCCTTTGGTTTGGAGGAAGTGGGAGGATTGGAAGGAGAAGTTGTTGAGGGTGGGGACCAGTTCACCCAGGCGGATGAATGTGTTGGTGGAACGGTACTGGTTGGTTCGGCGTGAGAGAAAGAAACGGTGGGCTTGGAGACCTTCATTGTGGTGAATCGATGTGTACAGGGACTGGATGTCCATGGGGAAGAGGAGGCGTTGGAGGCTGGGGAATCGAAAATCTTGGAGGAGGTGTAGGGCATAGATGCTGTCCCGACCGTGGGTGGGTGTTCCTGGATCAAGGGGGGACAGGACGGTTAACAGAGATTAGTTCGGTGGGACAGCAGCAGGCTGACAATGGGCCGGCCGGGGCAGTCAGGTTTGTGAACCTTAGGAAGAAGGGATATTCGGGTGGTGTGGGGTTCACGCCAATGAGGTTGGAGGCTGTGGGTGGGCAATCTCCAGAGATGATGAGGTTGTGGATGGTCTGGGAGATGATGGTTTGGTGATGGGAGGTGAGGTTATGGTCGAGGGGGCGGTAGAAGGTGGTGTCTGTGAGTTGGCATCTGGCTTCAGCGGTGTAGAGGTCAGTGCGCCACACCATCACTGCACCCCCCCCCCCCACGATTATCTGCGGGTTTGATGGTGAGTCTGAGGTTGGAGCAGAGGGAGTGGAGGGCTGTGCATTGTGAGAGAAGGAGATTGGAGTGGGGGAGGGGGTGGACAGGTGAGGTGATCAATGTCACGGTGACAGTTAGAAATGAAGAGATTAAGAGTGGGTAACAGACCAGAGCAGGGTGTGTTGGAGGCGAGAGAAGGGGTCCTCAGTGGATGTGCAGGAGTCCTGACAGAAAATGTGGGTCCAGAGGTGGAGGTGGAGGTGGTGGAAGAAGTGTTTGATGTTGAAACGTATGTCAAATTAATTTATCCGGGAGCAGAGGGGGATGAAGGTGAGGCCTTTACTGAGGACTGATTGTTCATCCTCAATGAGGGGGAGGTCGGGGGGATGGTGAAAACTCAGCAGGGCTGGGAGCTAGGACCTGGTGTAGGGCTGGATCTGGGAGTGGGGGCGGAGACTGTCTCTGGAGGGGATGTGGTTATGGGATCATGGGTGACATCACCAAAGGAAGTATCGCTCACCCTGTGGGTCGGGGGGGGGTGGGTGGAAGTGGTGCCTTTGGTGGCATCCACGCAGGTGGAAGTGATGTAACGTATGACGTTTATGATGCCTTTGGTGGTGTTCTAGTGAGTGATGTTGGTGGGGGAGGAAGTGGTTGAGGCAGCGGTAACAACAGGGGTGGAAGTGACATGACAGGTGGACTTCATGCTGGTTTTGGTGGCGGTGATTCTTGGTGATCGTAGAAGAGGTATCGTCGGCAGTGGCTGACGTCTGTGGGGTGACGGGGATGGAAGGCACGTCCACATGGGATCAAGTTTCCTCATCTCCCCACCCCCACCTTAACCACCAACTCTGCACTGCCCTCTTGATCTGCCCATCACCTTTCCCACCCACCCACTTCACCCTCCTCTCCGACCTTTTCCCTCACCTTCATCTGCCTATCACACTCCCAGCTGCCTTCCCCCCAGCCCCAGTCCCTCTCCCAGTTATCTCTCAGCTCCCGGCCCACAAGCCTCATTCCTGATGAAGGGCTTCAGCCCGAAACGTCAATTCTCCTGCTCCTTGGATGCTGCCTGACCAGCTGTGCTTTTCCAGCAACACACTCTTTGATTGTTTAGAACATAGAAAAGTACAGCACAGAACAGACCCTTTGGCCCATGATGTTGTGCCGAGGATTAATCCTAATGTAAAATATAATAACTTAACCTACACACCCCTCGACTCACTGCTATCCATGTCCATGTCCAGCAGTCGCTTAAATGTCCCCAATGATTCTGCTTCCACCACCATCGCTGGCAACACATTCCATGCATTCACAACTCTCTGCGTAAAGAACCTATCTCTGACCTCTCCTCTATACCTTTCCCCTAATATCTTAATACGATGACCCCTCATACCAGTCAATCCTGCCCTGGGGAAAAGTCTCTGGCTATTGACTCTATCTAAGCCTCTCATTACCTTGTATACCTCAATCAGATCTCCTCTCTTCCTCCTTCTCTCTAGAGAGAAAAGTCCAAGCTTATTCAACCTTTCTTCATAAGCACTCCAAGTCCAGGCAGCATCCTGGGTAAACCTTCTTTGCACCCTCTCCAAAGCCTCTGTATCTTTCCTATAGTAGGGCGACCAGAACTGGACACAATATTCCAAGTGCGGTCTCACCAGGGACTTGTAGAGCTGTAGCAAAACCTCGTGGCTCTTAAACTCGATCCCCCTGTCAATGAAAGCCAAAACACCATATGCTTTCTTAACAACCCTATCCACTTGGGTGGCAACTTTGAGGGATCTGTGCATTTGAACACCAAGATCCCTCTGTTCCTCCACACTGTCAAGAATCCTGTCTTTAATCCTATATTCAGCATTCAAGTTCAAACTTCCAAAATGCATCACTTAGCATTTATCCAGGTTGAACTCCATCTGCCATTTCTCAGTTCAGCTCTGCATCCTGTCTGTGTTATGTTGCAGCCTGCAATAGACCTTGATATTATCAACGGCACCTCCAACCTTTGTGTCATCGGCAAATTTACTAAACCACCCCTCAACCTCCTCATCCAAGTCAGTTATAAAAGCTACAAAAAGCAAAGGCCCAAGTCCAGAGCCCTGCAGGACCCCACTCAACACTGACCTCCAGGCAGAATACTTTCCATCTACAACCACTCTCTGACTTCTGTCAGCCAACCAATTCTGAATCCAGACAGCCAAATCTCCCTGTATCCCATAATGCCTGACTTGATGAATGAGCCTACCATGGGGAACCTTATCAAATGCCTTGCTGAAATCCATATACACCACATCCACAGCTCAACCGTCGTCGATCTGTCTTGACACCTCCTCAAAGAGCTCAATAAGATTTGTGAGGCATGACCTGGCCCTCACAAAGCCATGCTGACTGCCTTTAATCACACTATGCTTTGCCAAATAGTCATAAATCCTATCCCTCAGAATTCTTTCCAAAACTTTGCTGACCACAGACTGACTGGTCTGTAATTGCCAGGGATTTCCCTATTATCCTTCTTGAAAAGAGGAACAACATTTGCCTCCTTCCAATCCTCTGGTATGACTCCCGTGGAGAGTGGGGAAGCAAATATCCTCGCCAGCGGCTTAGCAACCTCCTTTCTCACTTCCCGGAGCAGCCTAGGATAAATCTGGTCTGGCCCTGGGAACTTATCAATCTTAGTATTTGCCAAAATTTCCAGCATATCAACTTCATCAATCTTGATCTGGTCAAGCCTGTTTCCCCAATCCTCAAAGTTCTCATTCACAACAAGTTCCCTTTCCTCAGTGAAAACCAAAGCAAAACACTCATTTAGGGCTTCCCCTATCTGCTCAGACTCCACACACAAATTCCCTCCGCTATCCGTGATCGGCCCTACCTTCTCCCTGATCATTCTCTTATTCCTCACGTATGAGTAAAATGCCTTTGAGTTCTCCCTAATCCTTCTTGCCAAGCCTTTCTCGTGCCCCCTCCTGGCTCTCCTCAGTCCATTTCTGAGCTCCTTTCTACCAAGCCTGTAACCCTCTAAAGCTGTGCTAGATCCTTGCTTCCTCCACCTTGTGTAAGCTGCCTTCTTCCTTTTGATGAGAAGCTCCTCTGTTCTCATCATCCAAGGTTCCTTAATCTTACCCCTTCTTGCCTGTCTCAGAGGAACAAAATTGTGCATCACTCGCAACATCTGCACCTTAAACAGTCTCTGCATGTCTGCTGTGCCCTTTCTGTGGAACAATTCCTCCCAGTCTGTACTTCCCAACTCCTGTCTGATAGCGTCATAATTTCCTTTTCTCCAATTAAATATCTTCCCTCGGTAACTGCTCCTTTCCCTCTCCAAGGCTATGCTAAATGTGAGGCAGTTGTGATCACTGTCACCAAAGTGCTCTCCCACCGCGAGGTCTGACACTTTGCTTCTATGGTTACAACTTTTTAAAAATCCCCAAGTCCTCACAAGCTATTTATGTTACTGCAGAGACAGGCTAGAAGGTTCATCCCAACACTGGGACCGGGAAACAAAAACTGAACTAACATTCCAGTTCCTCTGCTTCTGTTGAAAACCCGTTTACTCTGTGTGTAAGTGGGAGTTTGTCAGGGGTGTAGTGTTGTATATTGATAGGTGCTATCTATTTACCTCTAGTTAGAGCCTAATTATTCACAGTCAATGGTGATTCTGGTCAACCTGGGTCTGAAAGTCAGGGAAATGGGAAAACTGACTGTACCTTAAACAATACACTAACATTTGGTACAACTCTGTGAATAACAAAATCTGATTTAGGGTGCACTCTCCCCAACAGATCATAACATCTTCCTCTGGATAATTCTCCCCATCATATAATTACCCTCCCTCTGTGTAATTATACCCTCAATATATAATTACCCCATCTCTATATAGTTAACCCCCTTGCTGTAAATTGCCCCGATTTCGAATCATCCCAGACATGGTATTTGGGCAGTGCAGTGAAAATCAAGCCCCATTACTCCCAGTCAAAAAGGGTAAAGATTTTCAAATAAATAATAGAATTCCCCAATGTACTTGCCCTTCAGATCCATGTGGACAGAAAACATGGTCCAGATTGCACAAAATTACTATTTAGTATAAATAATTAGACTCAAGCTATAAGTAAATGGCTAGAAACTGTTGACTGACAGCACTACAAATTACAACTCAAATCCTGACTCTCTTCTGGCACATGTGTGTGTGTGTATTATATAATATATATGCACACACACACACACACACACACAAATATGCACATACATGCATGTGCACACACCATCACACACATGTGCAAACATTCACACACATAATCACATGCACAGGCAATTTCACACAGATTCACTTACACACACACGTGCAAACAAAGTAGACATGCACACATGCACACATATGTTCACACACACACAAATAGACACGCCAATAGGGTATGGACAGAGGGAATCTGACAGGCAGTTCAGTGATTCCTGTTCACAGGTTGCTGCAGTGACCCGTGTGGGTCGTACGCAAGTGAGGACATGACTGTTGAGTTGTCTATTTTTTGGATACTTCCACTGGTTTGCAAGAGATAAAAAAAAAGCTTGATTGCTGTCTGATTTATCAAATTAAAAGTCACAGTTACAACTGCTGAAAAAGTGAGTAGCTGTGTTTTTTTTCAGGTTTTGACTTTGGAGAACAGAGAGACATTTCCTGAGCTGATAGGGATCAAAACAATCCTCTGTAACATTGTTCAATCACCTGACCACTAATCACATTGGCTGTGGCTGTGTAAAAGGTTTTAATCGCTGATAATATCAATAACTGCTCACTAGTCCATAGGCCAATAAACTCCCAGTTGCCACTCAAAGCTCCATCTGATTAGTGAACCTCTTGGCTCCAGCTCATCTGCAAACACTCCAATTCCTACAGGATAACTCACTGTGACTGCCAGCTAACTCACTGTAACCCTTTAAAACACCAGGTTTAAACCAGTTCTGTCATTCCAGTCCCCAATTTTAAAAATCAAAGATAAAGGCAGAAATCTTAACCTCCCCCCCCCCCCCCCCAACGATATAATCACCCTCATTGTATAAACACCATCCTTCCTGTACAATTATTCCCACATGTAATCCCCCACTGTCTAAAGGCCCCTCTCACATAATCACTCCCACTGTCTAATCACTCCCATTGTTTATCCGCCCACTGTACTATCCCTTCCCCTGTGTTGGGAACATAGGAGTAGGCCATTCAGCCCCTCAAGCCTGCTACACCATTCGATAAAAGCATATCTTTCCTATGGCTGAACTCCACATACCTGCCTTGGGCCTATATGCCTTAATACCCTTGCTTCATAAAAACTTGTCTATTTCAGATTTAAGTATAACAACTGAATTAGCATTGTTTGTTATTTGTGGAAGAGAGTTCCAAACCTTTCCCTCTCTTTGTGTGTGGAACTGCTGCCTAACATCTCTCCTGAATCCTCTGGCCCACACTAAATCCCTGCTTCGAAAAACCTCACCTAGTGGAAATAGTTTATCTTTATCTACCCTGTCTTCCCCTGTTAATATCCTGAAGACCTCAACTCAATCATCCTTTAAACTTCAACATTTGAGAGAATAAAGGTCTGATTTGTCTAACCTCTCTTCATAATTTAGCCCCTCAAGTCCAGCCATCATCCATGTGAATCTGTGCTGATTCACTCCAGGGACAAAGCTTCCTTCCTAAGATGAAATGCCCCAATCTGCTCACTTGGTTCTCTAAGTGGGGTCTAAGTGGGGTCTAGCAAGGGTTTTGTGTAACTGCAGCGTACATCTGTATCCCTCCACTCGAGCCCTTTCTGTTTGAAGACCAGCATTCCATTAACCTTCTTGACTACTTGCTGCATCTGCTTGTGATATCGGAAAGATACATGTGGCTGACTTCCCCACCTCCCCATTTTATTGGACATTCACTCTATTTAATTTTATGTCTTTTTTAAAAAAAAGACCCTTTTGATTTGAAGTGGATAACCTCACAGTTGTTTTTATTAAAATCCATCTGCCACAGCTTTAGCATAGAGCATAGAGCATAGAAGAATACAGCGCAGTACAGGCCCTTTGGCCCTCGATGTTGCGCCGATCCAAGCCCACCTAACCTACACTAGCCCACTATCCTCCATATGCCTATCCAATGCCAGCTTAAAAGCCCATAATGAGGGAGAGTCCACCACTGCTACTGGCAGGGCATTCCATGAACTCACGACTCGCTGAGTAAAGAACCTACCCCTAACATCTGTCCTATACCTACCACCCCTTAATTTAAAGCTATGCCCCCTCGTAATAGCTGACTCCATACGTGGAAAAAGGTTCTCATGGTCAACCCTATCTAAACCCCTAATCATCTTGTACACCTCTATCAAGTCACCCCTAAATCTTCTTTTCTCCAATGAAAACAACCCCAAGTGCCTCAGCCTTTCCTCATACGATCTTTCTACCATACCAGGCAACATCCTGGTAAACCTCCTCTGCACCCGTTCCAGTGCCTCCACATCCTTCCTATGATATGGCGACCAAAACGGCACACAATACTCCAGATGCGGCCGCACCAGAGTCTTATACAACTGCAACATGACCTCAGTACTCCAGAACTCAATTCCTCTACCAATAAAAGCCAGTACGCCATATGCCTTCTTCACCGCACTATTTACTTGGGTGGCAACTTTCAAAGATCTGTGTACATGGACACCAAGATCCCTCTGCTCATCCACACTACCAAGTATCCGACCATTAGCCTAGTACCCCATCTTTTTATTACTCTTACCAAAGTGAATCACCTCACACTTAGCTACATTGAACTCCATTTGCCACCTTTCTGCCCAGTTCTGCAGCTTATCTATATCCTGCTGTAACCTGCCATATCCTTCCTCACTGTCTACAACTCCTCCAACTTTCGCATCATCCGCAAACTTGCTCACCCAACCTTCTAACCCCTCCTCCAGGTCATTTATAAAAATGACAAACAGCCATGGTCCCAAAACAGATCCTTGCGGAACACCGCGAGTGACGGCACTCCAAGATGAACCTTTGCCATCAACTACTACCCTCTGTCTTCTTCCAGCCAGCCAACTCCTAATCCAAACCTCCAACTCACCCTCAATGCCATACCTCCGTATTTTTTGCAGTAGTCTACCATGGGGAACCTTATCAAACGCCTTACTAAAATCCATATACACCACATCTACTGCTTTCCCCTCGTCCACCTCCTTAGTCACCTTCTCAAAGAATTCAATAAGGTTTGTGAGGCACGACCTGCCCTTCACAAAACCATGCTGACTATCCTTGATCACATTATTCCTATCCAGATGTTCATAAATCCTATCCCTTACAATTCTCTCTAAGACTTTGCCCACAAAATGGAGATTTTCTCCATTCATCCAATCTATCAATATCCTGCTGTAATTTTACGGTGTTGTCAACACTGTTTGCAATGTTACCCAATTTTGTGTCATCAGCAAATTTGGATATTTCACTTTTAATGCCATTATCCAAGTCGTTAATGAATAATGTGAATAATTGATCCCCGACGCAGTTCCCTGTGGGACATCACTGGTCACATCCTGCCAATTTGAATGCTTACCCATTATTCCAATTCTGTTCCCTGCCACTCATTGAATTTCCATTCCATGTTAGTGATTCACCCTCAATTTTGTGGGATTCTACCTCAGCTAACGGTTTCTCATGTGGGACTTTAACAAAAACCTCCTGGAAGCCAAAAGGAACAGCATGCATTGATTTACCTTTGTTTGTCACTTTTGTTCCTCTTCAAAAGACTCTGTGAGATTTATCAGACGTGACTTGCTCTTCATGATTCCAGGCTGACTCTCCCTAATAAACACAAGTCTTTTGAAATGATCAGTTTCTCTAATCTTGATTATAGTTTCCAACAATTTCCCCACCTCAAATGTGAGACGAATTATTCTGTAATTCTGTGGTTTCCCTCTGTTACACTTCAGAAAGAATGGAGTGACATGAGCAAATTTCCAGTCCAGAGGTACAACTGGTTTCTAAGCCAGAGGTGTAACTCCTGAATCTGGGGAACTCGGAAGGATTATGGTTTGGGTATCAGCAATGTGCTTTCCGACCCCCTTTAACATCAGTGGATGGAAACCATTGGGTTCTGGGGATATGTCAATCTTCAGTTCCATTAATTTCCCCATTATTGACGATAAAGCTTCAGCTAGTTTTATTTGGACCCTGTCCCTGATCCTCTGGTAATTTCTTTGGAACTTCCAGCAAGCTCTCCTCCATCTCCTGCTGTAAATACTGAAGCAAAATAATTCTTCAGCATGTCTGCCATTTTCCTATAGTCACTGACGATATCCCCACTCTCAGCCTTCAATGGGCCAGTTGTACTCTGAACCAGCTGGTTTCCTTTTAAATAGTTATCAAATCTCTTCTTATTATCTTTTATGTCAATTGCAAGTTTCCCTCAATGATAATTTTGAGCCACTGTTATAAGCAGCTTTGTCACCTTTTGTTGGTCTTTGTCACATTCTTTGGGATCTGTACTGTTAGTTGTGTTTTTACAAACGCTTCCTTTTACCTTTCTGTGTCCCTTACCTGCTCTGATGTCTATGGCTTTTTTTTTTGTGAGGTAGATCTTTTCCTTGTCATTATTACAAACTGCTTCTGGATGACATTAAATGTTTCTTTGAACACCCTGCAACTGTTCCTTGGTTGTTTTCCCAATCAGCAGAGCTTCCCAGTTTCCTGTGGACAGTCTCAGCCTCATCCCATTTAAAGTCTGTCTTATTTCAATTCAAAATGAAACTAGATTATGTTATGATCACTATTTGACAAATGCTCACAAACATCTAGATCAAATTAAATCATAACCGAATCCAATATGACTTGTCACATCTACAACATGTTGCTGAAGAGAATTATTCTGAACGTACTTTAGAAATTCATAACCTTTCTGTTAAAGGCTTGTCTATTTCTCCCAGTCTGTGTTATGGTGAAAATCTTCCATTAATAGTAATTTACCTTTGCTACATAGCTGCCTAATTTCAGTAATTAGACTGTCTAGCTCTGAGCTCCTACCAGCCAGCAGAATCACCCCATCTGTACACTTCCCCCCCTTGGTACAATCATCCTGTCAGCTTCACTGTCCCTGACTGTAAATACTATCTCCTGCAGAAACAAAACACTGAGGGTGTTGGAAATCTGAAACAAACACAAAGTGCTGGAGAAACTCAGTAGGGCTGGTAGTCTCTGTGGAGAGAGAAACACAGACTGAATGTTTGAAGTTGTTTGATTCTATGGAAGCTAACCTCACCTGGTGTGTCACTCCTGCAGTTTATTTTATGGGCACTGTCTAATCATTCCCACTGTATAATTATTCCCTGTTCTATAATTACTCCGACTGTATGTTCACTTCACACTCCACAGTCCCCACTGTATAATCAGTTGCACTGTGAGGAGCACAACTCTGCACACCATGCTCCAAATATATGTCCACCAAGCCTTGAACTAATTACAGTGAGACAGTGTTACTGTGATACACCAACTCTCCGGGAAGAAAAACCCACAGCCATGGTCACCCTTCCTTGCTGTCCCTGCTCGCTACCTTTCAGTAATTCCTGAACAAGGACATCCGAGTGCCTTGGAACTTCCCCACTTCCCAGCCTCTCACTATTTAGGGAAAGCTCTGTATTTCTGATTTTCCTGTCAGGCTGAGAACCTCCCATTTCTCCACATTGTGTTCCATCTGCCAAATGTCCGCTCACTCAGTGAGCTTCTCCAAATCCCCTTCGTGTGTCTTTGTACATCATCCTCACAACTCACACTCCCTCCTCATCTGTGTTTGCAACAAATTCACATCAAAGTGATGGAGGCAGATTGGGAATAGCCAGGATTCAATCACAGATCCATGTGGAACATGACTAGTCCCAGCCTGCCATCTGATAGGTTGTGAATCTTTAGCATTCTCTCCCCCAGAGGGCAGTAAATATCTGTCAGCACGTTGATTTAAGGCTGGCATCAACAGGGTTTTGATCTCAGGCAATTAAGGGATGGGGAATGGGCTGAGACTGAATGTTGGTGGACAGGTGTGATAGAGAGGGAGAGACTATGGGACTCGCTCCCACAGAGAGGGGGAGAGCCTGGGACTCGCTCCCACAGAGAGGGGGAGAGCCTGGGACTCGCTCCCACAGAGAGGGGGAGAGACTATGGGACTCACTCTCACAGAGAGGGGGAGAGCCTGGGACTCGCTCCCACAGAGAGGGGGAGAGCCTGGGACTCGCTCCCACAGAGAGGGGGAGAGACTATGGGACTCGCTCCCACAGAGAGGGGGAGAGCCTGGGACTCGCTCCCACAGAGAGAGGGAGAGCCTGGGACTCGTTCCCACAGAGAGGGGGAGGGACTATGGGACTCGCTCCCACAGAGAGGGGGAGAGCCTGGGACTCGCTCCCACAGAGAGGGGGAGGGGGGGGGATGCAGGACTCACTCCCACAGGGAGGTAGGTGGTGATGGGGAAATGTGGGACTTGGAAGGATAGCCTGGGACCAGTGGCATGGATGTGTGCTAATGTATTTTCCCCTGTTCCTGTCCCTTACGGCAGCATTGACGCCTGTACAGACTGAACTAGACACAGTTCTCTAATAGGTTTCACAGTCATGCATTACATCAGATTTTCTTGCCTTGGTTTAGGGTCTCCCAGGTTCTGCAGGTTTGACTGGCCCTCCAGGTCCCACAGGCGATCCAGGTCAGAGGGTAAGTCACAACTCACAAATAAACATCAACAAGTGAAAATGCTGTCTTGAAACCGTTAGACGAGAATTGATCTTTCTAAGTTTGAAGCATTAATATTTCTTAAGGGATTGAAAAAGTTGATGTCAATTAAAAACTGAATTTCTTTCTGAATGGTCTGGTTGAAGTTTGACATAAATTTGCATTTGGGGTTTAAAATCGGGAAACTGCGGAATGTGCAAACACCCCTTTGTGAAAGCAAAACCTCTTCAAAACTCACAGCTGAAGAATTATCCAAACCTAGCTCCCTGTAAAGACCCTCGGCATTGATGGATTTCTAACGGAGTGACTCCTTCACGTAGAGACTGAGGAGCTGGGACAGAGGGAAGCTTTAGGATGGTCATGTGGAAAGTCAGCCCCTACTGCATACACTCACTGCTGTCGATGCACATGAAAGAACATTATTCAAGATTCCCTGGAGAAGCCTTTTACTGTTGATTGAGGGAGAGAGAGAAAAAGAAGGAATTCTTTGACTTACATTACCATACCACGTTCACACAAACCAGATGTTTGAAGGTTATTAAAATGCACAGTCAGAAACATTCCTCACTGGCAGAATGCTGCACTTTTGCAGATGGCATTCCAGCCTGTCAGAATTGCCCAGAATTTAACGTTTGTCAAACATTATTTGCTTTCCTTTCACGTTAAACCCAGTAAGTCAACATGACTCACAGATCACAGATTCCTTCTGTATAGCACTCAGCCTGTGCTCTCATTCCAACAACTCACCGTGAGCTCGAGTTTTATACCCAGCTCTATCACAGAAAATCACTGTCCAATCCACTCCAAATAAATCTCTAGTCTGACCATTTATTTGATGGTCAATAAATATTGGTTCATGATACAAAATGGCTGCACACTCCCAGTTGGTGAATTGCAAATTGTTAAAAAGTGGCAATTTACATTTCCAAAGCCCATTTCACTGTATCAGTAGCTCAAGAGCAACATCCACCCAGTCAAATATGTTAGAGTGGAGACCACTACTGCAATGTGGCACATACGTGCAGTGAATAGTCGCACAGCAAAGGGCAAATATTTGGGAGGAAACAGCAGAAAAATGCTAGCAATTCAGAATAGAGCAACTGGAGAGATTTAAATCAATGCCACAACGCAAACGGAATAACTGATTTAAAACATATTGAAAGATGGGACATCAAACAGTGCAGCACTCCCTCAGCAATGACCCTCTGACAGTGCGGCACTCCCTCAGCATTCACCCTCTGACAGTGCAGCACTCCCTCAGTATTGACCCTCTGACAGTGCAGCACTCCCTCAGTACTGACCCTCTGACAGTGCAGCACTCCCTCAGCACTGACCCTCTGACAGTGCAGCACTCCCTCAGTACTGACCCTCTGACAGTGCAGCACTCCCTCAGTATTGACCCTCTGACAGTGCAGCACTCCCTCAGCACTGACCCTCTGACAGTGCGGCACTCCCTCAGTATTGACCCTCTGACAGTGCAGCACTCCCTCAGTACTGACCCTCTGACAGTGCAGCACTCCCTCAGCACTGACCCTCTGACAGTGCAGCACTCCCTCAGTACTGACCCTCTGACAGTGCAGCACTCCCTCAGTATTGACCCTCTGACAGTGCGGCACTCCCTCAGCACTCACCCTCTGACAGTGCAGCACTCCCTCAGCACTGACCCTCTGACAGTGCAGCACTCCCTCAGTATTGACCCTCTGACAGTGCAGCACTCCCTCAGTACTGACCCTCTGACAGTGCAGCACTCCCTCAGTACTGACCCTCTGACAGTGCAGCACTCCCTCAGTATTGACCCTCTGACAGTGCGGCACTCCCTCAGCACTCACCCTCTGACAGTGCAGCACTCCCTCAGCACTGACCCTTTGACAGTGCAGCACTCCCTCAGTATTGACCCTCTGACAGTGCAGCACTCCCTCAGTACTGACCCTCTGACAGTGCAGCACTCCCTCAGTACTGACCCTCTGACAGTGCGGCACTCCCTCAGTACTGACCCTCCAACAGTGCAGCACTCCCTCAGCACTGACCCTCTGACAGTGCAGCACTCCCTCAGTATTGACCCTCTGACAGTGCAGCACTCCCTCAGCACTCACCCTCTGACAGTGCAGCACTCCCTCAGCACTGACCCTCTGACAGTGCAGCACTCCCTCAGTACTGACCCTCTGACAGTGCAGCACTCCCTCAGTACTGACCCTCTGACAGTGCGGCACTCCCTCAGTACTGACCCTCCAACAGTGCAGCACTCCCTCAGCACTGACCCTCTGACAGTGCAGCACTCCCTCAGTACTGACTCTCCAACAGTGAAGCACTCCCTCAGTACTGACCCTCTGACAGTGCAGCACTCCCTCAGCACTGACCCTCTGACAGTGTGGCACTCCTCAGTACTGACCTTCCGACAGTGCGGCACTCCCTCAGCACTGACCCTCTGACAGTGCGGCACTCCCTCAGTACTGACCCTCTGACAGTGCAGCACTCCCTCAGTACTGATCCTTTGATAGTGCGGCACTCCCTCAGCACTGACCCTCTGACAGTGTGACACCCCCTCAGTACTGACCATCTGACAGTGTGACACTCCCTCAGCACTGACCCTCTGACAGTGCGGCACTCCCTCAGTACTGACCCTTTGACAATGCGGCACTCCCTCAGTACTGACTCTCTGACAGTGCGGCACTACCTCAGCACTGACCCTCTGACAGTGCGGCACTCCCTCTCTATTGACCCTCTGACAGTGCGGTACTACCTCAGCACTGACCCTCTGACAGTGCGGCACTCCCTCAGTACAGACCCTTTGACAATGCGGCACTCCCTCAGTACTGACCCTCTGACAGTGCCCCACTCCCTCAGCACTGACCCTCTGACAATGCGGCACTCCCTCAGTACTGACTCTCTGACAGTGCGGCACTACCTCAGCACTGACCCTCTGACAGTGCAGCACTCCCTCAGCACTGACCCTCTGACAGTGCGGCACTCCCTCAGTACTGACCCTTTGACAATGCGGCACTCCCTCAGTACTGACTCTCTGACAGTGCGGCACTACCTCAGCACTGACCCTCTGACAGTGCGGCACTCCCTCAGTACTGACCCTCTGACAGTGCGGTACTACCTCAGCACTGACCCTCTGACAGTGCGGCACTCCCTCAGTACTGACCCTTTGACAATGCGGCACTCCCTCAGTACTGACCCTCTGACAGTGCCCCACTCCCTCAGCACTGACCCTCTGACAATGCGGCACTCCCTCAGTACTGACTCTCTGACAGTGCGGCACTACCTCAGCACTGACCCTCTGACAGTGTGACACTCCCTCAGCACTGACCCTCTGACAGTGCGGCACTCCCTCAGTACTGACCCTTTGACAATGCGGCACTCCCTCAGTACTGACTCTCTGACAGTGCGGCACTACCTCAGCACTGACCCTCTGACAGTGCAGCACTCCCTCAGTACTGACCCTCTGACAGTGCGGTACTACCTCAGCACTGACCCTCTGACAGTGCGGCACTCCCTCAGTACTGACCCTTTGACAATGCGGCACTCCCTCAGTACTGACCCTCTGACAGTGCCCCACTCCCTCAGCACTGACCCTCTGACAATGCGGCACTCCCTCAGTACTGACTCTCTGACAGTGCGGCACTCCCTCAGCACTGACCCTCTGACAGTGCAGCACTCCCTCAGTACTGACCCTCTGACAGTGCCCCACTCCCTCAGCACTGACCCTCTGACAGTGCGGCATTCCCTCAGTACTGACCCTCCGACAGTGCAGCACTCCCTCAGTACTGACCCTCTGACAGTGCCCCACTCCCTCAGTACTGACCCTCTGACAGTGCCCCACTCCCTCAGCACTGACCCTCTGACAGTGCGGCATTCCCTCAGTACTGACCCTCTGACAGTGCCCCACTCCCTCAGTACTGACCCTCTGACAGTGCAGCACTCCCTCAGTACTGACTGACTTTCTTTGCAGTTACTGTGTTTATGTGGTGAGTCCAGTTGAATTTCTGGTCAATGGTAATTACGAGGTTCGTTGATAGTGGTGGATTCAGTGATGGTAACTCGATTGAATGTCAAGGGGCAGTAATTAGATTGTTGCTTATTGGAGATGGTCATAGCCTGGCATTCGTGTGGTGCCAGTGTTACATGTCACCTATTAGCCCAAGCCTGGGTATGGTCCAGATCTTGTTGCATTTGAACATGGACTTCTTCAGTGTCTGAGGAGTCATCAATGGAGCAGAACACCGTGTAATCATTGGCGAATATCCCCAGTTCTGACCTTATGAAGGAGGGATGGTCATTGATTAATCTACTGAAGATGGTTGGGCCTTGGATACTCCCGTGAGGAACTCCTGCAGAGATGTCCTGGAGGTGCTGGTGTTGGACCGGGGTGGACAAAATCAGAAGTCACACGACCCCAGGTTGTAATCCAACAGGTTTATTTGAAATTACAAGCCTTCGGAGTGCTGTCCCTTCATCAGGTGAAGTGGAGGAAATGTACAGGCACGCAATTTAAAAGTGGAGAGACGATGGGATTTGTCCTGTTCTTTATGTACTGGACATACTGGGGCAATTTTCCACATTGTCAAATAGAGAGGAGATTGCTGGAGCCTTGACCAAGATCTTTGTGTCCTCGCCAGCCACTGGAGAGATCCCAGAGGAATGGCAGGTAGTTAATGTTGTTCCTCTGTTTAATAAAAGGGAAATGGGGATAATCCAGGAAACTGTAGACTTTTGAGGCTCACATTGGTTGTCAGAAGCTATTGGAGAGGATTCTTAGGGATAAGATTGACACATATTTGGAAAAGCATGACCTAATTAGGAGCAGTCAGCATGGCTTTGTGCAGGATAGGTCATGTCTTACTAACTTGATTTAATTTTTCGAGAAGGTGACAAAAGTGATCGATGAGGGTGGAGCAGTGGATTGTTTACATGGATTTTAGTGAGGCTTTCAACAAGGTCCCTTATGCTGGTGCATCCAGAAGATTTGGATGCATGGGGTCCTTGGTTACCTGGCCGCGTGGATTCAGAATTGGTTTGCACATAGAAGACAGAGTGGTAAAAACAATGACTGCAGATGCTGGAAACCAGATTCTGGATTAGTGGTGCTGGAAGAGCACAGCAGTTCAGGCAGCATCCGAGGAGAAGAGCTTTTGCCCGAAACGTCGATTTCGCTGCTCCTTGGATGCTTCCTGAACTGCTGTGCTCTTCCAGCGCCATTAATCATAGAAGACAGAGTGTCATGGTGGAAGGATGTTTTTCAGGCTGAAGGTCCATGACTAATTGTGTTCTGCAGGGATCCTTCCTGGGACCTCTGCTGTTTGTGATGTATATAAATGACTTAGATGACAAGATAGGTGGGTCAGTTAGTCAGTTTTCAGACAATACAAAGATCAGTGGAGCTGTGGATAGTGTAGAAGGTTGTCAAAGGATACAGCAGGATATAGATAATTTGCAGATACGGGAGAAGAAATGGCAGATGGAGTTTAATCTGGGTAAGTGCGAGGGGCTGCACTTTGGGAGATCAAATGTTAATGAAAAGTATATAGTTACTGGCAGGACCCTGAACAGCATTGATGTATAGAAGCATCTTGGGGTTCAAGTCCATAGCTCCCTGAAACTGGCCATGCAAGTAGTTAGGGTGGTAAAAGAAGGCCTTTATTGGTCAAGGAACTGAGTATAAGAGTCAGGATGTCACGTTGCTGCTTTATGAGACTTTGATTCGGCCACACTTAGAGTATTGTGTTTAGTTACAGGAAGGATATTGTCATAGACAGATGCATCTGCAGCTGACAGATTGGTAAGGATGAGGTCGAGTATGCTTTTCCCTCTTGTTGGTTCCTTCACCACCTGCTGCAGACCCAGTCCAGCAGTTATATCCTTTAGGACCCGTAATGCTGCTGCCGAGCCACTCTTGGTGATGGGACAGTGAAATCCCCCACCCCCCAGAGTATATTCTGTGTCCTTGTCCCCCTCAGTGCTTCCTCCAAGTGTTGTTCAACATGGAAGGTTACTGATCCATCAGCCAAGGGAGGAGGGTATGCAGTAATCAGCAGGAGGTTTCCATGCCCATGTTTAACCTGGAGCCATGAGAGTTCCTGGGGTCTGGAGTGAGGACTCCCAGAGCAACTCCCTCCTGACTGTATCCCACTGTGCTGCCCCTTCTGCTGGTCTGTCCTGTCAGTGGGATGGTGATGGTGGTGTCTGGGACATTGTCTGTAGGGTATGATCCTGTGAGAATGACTGTGTCAGGCTGTTACTTGACTAGTCTGTGAGACAGCTCTCCCAATGTTGGCACTAACCCCCAGATGTTAGTGAGGGGGACTGTGCAGGGTCGACAGGACTGTTTCTGTCGTTGTCTTTTTCAGTTCCTAGGTCGATGCCAGGTGATCCGTCCAGATTCAATGCTTTTCAGTAAATTATGATTTGTTTCATACAATGATGTACCTTCCTAGAGCTATTTCAGAGACCAGTTCAGAACAAACCACATTGCTGTGGGTCTGGAGTCACCTGTAGGCCAGACCAGGTAAGGCTGACAGTTTCCTTCCCTGAATGACGTTAGTGACCTGATGGGTTTTAGACGCTTATGTTTATTGTATTAACATTTTACTATCTGCTGTGATGGGAACTGTACCTAGTCCCCAAGATCAGTTCCATGTTTCTGGGTTACTGGTCCAGTGACATTATCCATGACACCATCACCTCCTCTCACTGTATGAATGGTAGCTGCTTTGTCACTGACTTTGTGACAGTATTTACTGTGAAACGTATTGTTAGCTCCTGAGGTAGATTTGGGTGCTGCGTAAATGTAAGTGGTTTATTTTTCAGTCCGTGATCTGATAAAGTTGAGGGCATGTTAAACGTGAGACTGCTGGATTTAATTGTCCCGAGTAACAGATAGGAGTGTGTGAACTGTTAGGGAGGGAGAAGTTGTCATTTTGTTTGATTGAATGATCACCAGACGCAGAGTGAAGCCCCCGTGGCAAGAGAAAAGTGAATTTTCATATTCGACAGGAATGCAGGAATGTTGGAAATTATGTAGCCATTTCCCTGAGGGCTGAGATTCTCTGCTATTCCCTCCCTCCCCCACTCTCAGCCCCTGACGTTACTTGCTACATTAAACCCACCTGAAAAATGGATTAAATGTCTCTCTGTCTCTCACAGGGTCCGCCTGGTCGAGCTGGTCTTCCTGGAGCAGATGGATTGCCTGGTCCTCCAGGCACAATGCTAATGTTACCGGTATGTTCCACACTCTCTCTCTCTGGCTGGCTGCCATATTGGCTTTTAAATTTTGTTCAGGCTTCAGTGGATCTGTAAAGTCAATGAGGAATCATGAAATCCAACAGCACAGAATGAGGTCTTTTAGCCCATCAAACCCATGCTAGATCTTTGAAAAAAAAACTGTCCAAAGTAGGTCACCATTCCCTCCCCCCCCCCCCCCCGGTTCCTGTGTGAAAGTTCTGATGGAATCTGCTCCCACCGCCCTTTCAGGCAGCACCTTCCAGACCCCAACAACTCACTGTGTAAAACAATCCCCCTCCCCTCTCCTCCTGGGGCTTTTCCCTTCAATCTGTCTCCCTCTGCTCCCTCACCCTCCTGCCCCGAGAAACACTTTCTCCTGATTTACTCCATCAAACTCTCTCCATCAAACTCACTCTGTCAGATCTGCTGGAGAAACTCAGCATCTGTGGAGAGAGAAATAGAGTTAATGTTTTGTTCAGTGTCTCTTCTGCAGAATTGATGTATCTATAAAGTATACTTCAGTATTTATACTGAAGACAGGGGATGGGGGGGTGGGGGGGGTGGGGTGAAGAGAGAAATAAACGCTTGGTTGACTTGGAGACCAGAGAGCGCGGATAGTGAGTCAGCAGACAAAGGGATTGGTAATGGTGAGCTAGAGAGAGGAGAAGCTGATAACAGGGAGCATTAGTGAGTGGGAGTGGGTTGGCTCTGCTAACAGTAGCCTTTATCATGACAGGGTCTGGGGTGTGGGGTTTTGGGGAGGAACATGGGAGAAGGTGCTCAGGCCCTAAAAGTTTTGAAAACGATATGGAGTCCAGAAGGCTGTAGAGTTCCCAACGGAAAATGAGATGCTGTTCTTCCAGCTTACACTGAGCTTCACTGGAGCACTGCAGCACAACTGAAACAGAGATATTGGCCAGGGAACAGCATATATACCATCTTTAATGTACATACAATCGTCAGCATATATGCTACCTTCAATATATATACCATCTTCAACATATAAAGCACCTTCAGGATATATACCACCTTCAGCATATATACTACCTTCAACATATATACCACCTTCTGCATATGTACCAACTTCACCCATATATATAAAACCTTCAACATCTAGAGTCTAGATTAGATTGGTGCTGGAAAAGCACAGCAGGTCAGGCAGCATCCGAAGAGCAGGAAAATTGACGTTTCGGGCAAAAGCCCTTCATCAGACATAGAGCTCTGCAGTCCTTGTTTTTACCACCTTCAACATATATACCACCTTCAGCATATATATGATCTTCTACATATATACCACCTTATGCATATATGCCATCTTCAGCATATATACCACCTTCAATGTATACACTATCTTCAGCATATACACCACCTTCAACATATATATCACCTTCAGCATATATACCATCTTCAGCATATATACCATCTTCAGCATATATTCCACCTTTTCCAAAGTATTATCAGTTATGAGGAAGGGTCACTGGGACCTGAAATATTAACTCTGTTTTCTCTCCGCTGATGCTGACAGAACTGCTGAGTTTTTCCAGCAACTTCTGTTTTGCTTGCGATCTTTGTGCCTCAGCAAATGGAGTGTGGCAAAGAGATTATTGTTTAGAATAACTCAATCCAGTTGCTTGTCGATTCTTCTTATGAGGTCTTTAGTGAAATTGGAAACAGCACAAGCTCCACGGTGCCAGAGTTGAGGTCAGCCAGAAGGTTCGAGCATCCTGCAGAGATTCCCTGCAGTTCCCCCACCCTCACCCTCTCTCTCAGAGACTATTGCACCCGTCAGGTCAAACACATGAGCCTTTGTGGATGGAAGGAGAACTGAATAAGCCTGTTAAAAGAAGCAGACTAGATCCATGGCTTTTATCAACAGAATTATTGATTCCCTTCAGAAAGTGGGAAACCATTCAGCTGCATTTGGTCATCACTAAACTATCCCACCTTGTTTCTGTGTGATCCTTATTACCCTAAACATTAATCAAACTCAGTCTTGAAATTCCAAATTGACTCAACATCTGTTTTATTATTCAGCATTTATTACCCATCCCTAATTACCCAGATGGCAATTAAGAGTCAAACCCATTCCAATTGGTCTGGAGTCACAAACAGGCATGACCAGGTAAGGACAGCAGCTTCCTCCCCTAATGGGCATTACTGAACCAGAGGGGTTTTACAGTAAGCAGCAGTAAGTTCATGGCCATCGTAAGGCCAGAATTTTCCATTCCAGATATTTTATTGAATTCACATTTCACCATTTATGGTAGGATTTGCATCCATGTCCCCAAAACGTTATCCCAGGGTTCTGTGTTGCTCATCCAGTGACATTACAACTACACTACCTCCTCTTCTAGGAGACAATTCGGGGTGCTACATCAAAGGCTATGACAGAAAATAAAAGCTCATGGTGTAGGGGGTAACAGATTACCATGGATAGAAGACTGGCCAGCTGACAGAAAACAGAGACTATGAAGAAATGGGTCTTTGTTGCTTGTCAGGATGTGGTGAGTGCAAGCCCCCAGGGCTCTGTGCTGGGACCTAAACCTTTTACAACTTACATCAATAATGTGGAGGAGGGGAGTGAACGCACAGTGGATTAATTCCCAGACAACACCGAGATAGTTTGGAAAGTATTTCATGAAGAAGAGACAGTTTCATTTTTATCTCAGTCCAAGGAGTATTGAAACCTGCCTCAGTGTTACTGCTGTTAGATTCCAGATGTGGAGAAGGTAGGGCTGATTGTTTATAAACTAATCCTTTACAAATTGCACCCAGATCTCCAGATTTTAATAAATCCTGGCAGGAGGCTGGCTCACTGACTGAAGGGAATAGGGAAAAGCCCGAGAGGGGGAGGTGAGGGAGATTGTTTTACACAGTGAGTTGTTCAGATCTGGAAGGTGCTGCCTGAAAGGGCGGTGGGAGCAGAATCAATCAGAACTTTCACACAGGGAATCGGGGAAACACTGGGAAAGGGAAAGCTTTTCACTGAAGTCAGAAATAATTCTTTCAAAGAGCTAGCATGGGTACAATTGCCTGAATGGCCTGTATTATTTGAGGATTCTGTTGAGGCCACTGTCAAAGTCTGACTGATGAAGGATAGGTGGACTGAGTCAGTTCCTGGAGGGTTAGGATGGCTTTGTGTGAAGTACCAGCTGGATCCAGAACAGCATCCTACAACAGGCTTTCGTTTTGGTCTTGTATCAATGATGTTACATAATCGTTTGGAGGCCTTGCAGTCAGAGGAATTGCTTGTATGGAATGAACAATTAAAAACGTTACTGCCGTATCCTGAACCTCAAATTGAAACCACAGCCTGTGAAGGTCTGTGAACTGACAGTGGCCATTCAACCCTTTGAGTCCATGCTGTCCATCAATCCAGTCCCACACCCCTGTGCATGTTTATTCACTGTTGTTACTTTTTGGAAACACCTCAGTCCCCACCACCTTCATGGCACTGAGATTTCACACAGAAAACTGAGCAATGATTGGAGTAAATCATTAAAGGCTGTATTGGGACTTGGTTATAATCTAATGCTGCTGTTAGACTCTCACCGATGGAAGATTACACCTGCAGAACTCTGTTTCTCTCACAGAGTGGGGAAGGGTCGGATAAAACACATGTTTGTGTCCATTCCCATCGCAGATTGGCCCCTTGAGGAGATTGCTTCCCTGTCACCTGGACCTGAGGACTGGAACTGCCAACCAGGCCTAGCTGACCAGGAATCCCCAACACTCTTACTGCCTGCTGCTGGGTCATTGAAAGGGTTTGCAGATGGTCACTGGGCCTGTAAGGCTGTATTATCAACACCCCCTCCTCACCCCCAGCTGGCAAGTGCCTGAGTGGGGCTTGAATCCAGAGTTTAAGGCCCTGGGACTGGGATCCTTCCCAACGAGTCACAGGAACCCCTCACTTCAGAAATCTCTCCAGATAAACACAGACAGGATAGACACCACTGGGCTAGCAGGTTTGAGACTGGCACTGTGAGGATGAAATGGGTGAGAGAAACAGGAACCATTCAGCCTAATCAATCAGATGGTGACTCAATTCTAGCCCGCTTCCCATTTTCCCGAATTTGCTCCATCTCCTTTTCAAACTGCAGCAAGAAACTCCATTGACCCGACTCGATTGTGCCACCTTCACTCTCCCATTGGTCCTGCAACTGCTTTCAGGACAGAGACCCAGACACATGTCGCTGCTGCTCATGAAGAAATGCTGCCTCAGTTCAGCCTAATTTGAAGATTTTGCCTCTTTCCTCCATTCTGTGCTATCACTGGGAGTGGTGTCTCTCTATCGTGTGAGCGTGAATTGTTTTTGTTGTGGTTTCTCTCAGCTGGGTTGTTAGTTTTATGGGCAACGATAATGCAATGGTAATGGATGGTGGCTAACAGGAAATGCAGAACGAGTTTTATCCTCAGAGTGACTGTCCAAGGTAATACCTTCAGGCCAGAGTAAATCCTCAATTTACACATGCACTTGTGATTAATTTGTACCATGGCGTGTAGTTTGAGGTGATTGTGTGTCTCTGTTGTGTGCAGTTCCGGTATGGTTCGAGTGGTGAGAAGGGGCCAGTGATATCAGCTCAGGAAGCCCAGGCTCAGGCGATTCTACAGCAGGCAAGGGTAAGTCAATGCCAGAACACAGCAAACAAACTCTCTCTCTCCTCCCTTTCTCCTCCCCTTTCTCTTTCATGCTCTCACTCTATCTAAAACACACTCCATCTCTCCAACTCTCTCTCAGAACCTGTCTAACTCTCACGCTCTGTCTCAGACCTTCTCTAACTCTCAGTCTCTCCCTCAGCCCCTATCTAACTCTCTCTCTCCCCCTCAGACTCTCTCTAACTCTCTCTCTCTCCCTCAGATCCTCTTACCCTGTCTCTCCCTCAGACTCTCCTCATTGTTAACATGTTTGTGTGTTCTCTCCAGATTGCAATGCGAGGTCCAACTGGGCCAATGGGATTGACAGGAAGAGCGGGTCCTGTGGTAAGTGGTGATTTGATTGGATTTTCTCTCTGTCACATGATATGTTTCAACAGTTTCTGGTTCCCAGTGTCATCGGGACAGAGTCTGAACGGGGACAGGAACTGCAACCAGATCCCTATCGGAAACCTGAACTATTGAGGGATTTGTAGGAATGGCTCAGTGAATGTGGGGGAGATGTGGGTGGCGGGGGAGTGTGGACAATGGGAGGTAGTGGACAATGGGAGGTGATGGACAGTGGGAGGTGATGGACAGTGGGAGGTGATGGACAGTGGGAGGTGGTGGACAGTGGGAGGTGGTGGACAGTGGGAGAGGATGGACAGTGGGAGAGGATGGACAGTGGGAGGTGATGGACAGTGGGAGGTGATGGACAGTGGGAGGTAATGGACAGTGGGAGGTGGTGGACAGTGGGAGGTGGTGGACAGTGGGAGGTGATGGACAGTGGGAGGTGATGGACAGAGGGTGGTGATGGACAATGGGAGATGGTGGACAGTGGGAGATGGTGGACAGTGGGAGGGGATGGACAGGGGGAGGTGATGGACAGGGGGAGGTGTTGGACAATGGGAGGCGATGGACAGAGGGAGGCGATGGACAGAGGGAGGTGATGGACCGTGGGAGGTAATGGACAATGGGACGTGGTGAATAGTGGGAGATGGTGGACACTGGGAGGTGATGGACAGTGGGAGATGGTGGACACTGGGAGGTGATGGACAGAACAATGTGATGTGCAATGAGAGTCAGCTTATCCTGAGAGATAAGAATGAAACAATTCCACATGGGCTGGTATTATGGGGCACAGTGGCCAGGAACGTGTGAAATGCAATGCCCCAAATAAACAACAAAATAATGACAACCAGATCACCCAATCGATCACAGTCCAGCACTGGACAGGCCTCTAGAGAACTCTTCACAATTCTACCCCTGACCTCCGAGGAAATGCGGGTTTTATTTCAACTGCTCCTCTCAGGCCTGATATCTGCGACAGTGCGGCACTCCCTAAATACGGACCCTCTGACAGTGCTGCACTCCCTCAGCGCTGACCCTCTGACAGTGTGGCACTCCGTCTGCACTGACCCTCTGACAGTGCTGCACTCCCTCAGCGCTGACCCTCTGACAGTGTGGCACTCCTTCAATAGTGACCCTCTGACAGTGCGGCACTCCCTCAGCACTGACCCTCTGACAGTGCTGCACTCCCTCAGCAATGACCCTCCGACAGTGCGACACTCCCTCAGCACTGACCCTCTGACAGTGCAGCACTCCCTCAGCACTGACCCTCTGACAGTGCGGCACCCCCTCAGCACTGACCCTCTTACAGTGCGGTACTCCCTGAGCACTGACCCTCTTACAGTGGGATACTCCCTCAGTACTGACCCTCTGACAGTGCAGCACTCCCTCAGTACTGACCCTCTGACAGTGCGGCACTCCCTCAGCACTGACCCTCTGACAGTGCGCACTCCCTCAGCACTGACCCTCTGACAGTGCGCACTCCCTCAGCACTGACCCTATGACACTCTGACAAAGCGGTACTCCCTCAGATGAGCAGAAATGTATTGAATGGTCCTTGTGAATTATGAGTGATTTTGACTGAGTTTGTTTTGTTGGGTAAACGCTGCAGGAAGCGGAATTCACTGTCAATTCCCTGATGGGTTGAGTCTGTGTCTGGCTGTTGTGAAGCTGTGAGCAAGTTGCTACTTGTGTTGGCATTCTGTTTGATGGTGTAACTATCTATTCAAGTCCAGGCAGCCGGGACTGGGTCAAAGGTTATTTGAAGCTGTGCTTCACTTCAAACCTCTTTCTATTCACGAAACAGGAGCTTCCCTGCTCCAATCGGCGGGAAGTTTATGGTAACCAGACGAGACACTGTAACGTGGGAGAACCCATTTCCTGCTGCTGCTGGTATTTAGTCTCATTCCTCTCCCTGGCTGAGGCTGGTGAATGGAGCTGAGTGGATTGTGTGTCTGTCCCTGTGAGGGTTTGATTGCAGTTTGCGGTCGGTATATGATCGAGACATCGCTGACTGCAGAGTATTCTGCAAGGGAGCAGGAAATAGTTGGAAATTATCGGAGCACATGGATGAAATCAATCTGCCAGACAGCACTCGGGCTGAATTCCTGCTCACTCTGTGTGTGCAGAATCAAAACCCATCCATTCTAATTCCACGCAAAATCATTCCGAAACTTCAAAATTGCCCTTTTGTGTTCAGACAGAGCAAGGTGAGGTGCTTCTAATTTACAAATGTCACAGGTCATGCCTGAATCAAATCAGGAGAAAGTGAGGACTGCAGATGCTCGGGATCAGAGCTTAAAAATGTGTTGCTGGAAAAGCGCAGCAGGTCAGGCAGCATCAAAGGAGAAGGGCTTATTCCCGAAACGTCGATTCTCCTTCTCCTTTGATGCTGCCTGACCTGCTGTGCTTTTCCAGCAACACACTTTTAAGCCCTGAATCAAATCACCCAATCCTCTTCCGGACAAGATGATCCTCAGGAACAGCCCAGGGGTCTCTGGACACTGGACACTCAGCCCATTGAGTCTGTGCTGAGATTTCAATCAGATTATCCCTCAGTCTCATCGCTGTCCATACTCTTCCCCAATGGAACCATCAATCTCAGTCTGAAGTGTTTCTGTTATTGGGAGTCTCATGTTTCAGTTGTAGAGAGAACTCCAGATTTCCACTCAATTTCTCCTGAGAAACTCGTTCCTGCTTTGATTCTGTTCAAAGGTGAAAAGTCAAAAATAACAGAAACAGAAGAACATGGAACAATACAGTGCAGAACAGGCCTTCGGCCCTCGATGTTGCACCGACCTGTGAACTATTCTCAGCTCGTCCCCCTACACTATCCCAAAATCATCCATGTGCTTATCCAAGGATTGTTTAAATCTCCCTAATGTGTCTGAGTTGACTACATTAGCAGGTAGGGCATTCCACGCCCTTCCCACTCTCTGCGTAAAGAATCTGTCTCTTACATCTGTCTTAAATCTATCACCCCTCAATTTGTAGTTATGCCCTCTCGTACAAGCTGATGTCATCATCCTAGGAAAAAGACTTTCACTGTCTACCCTATCTAATCCTCTGATCATCTTGGATGTCTCTATCAAATCCCCCCTTAGCCTTCTTCTTTCCAATGAGAACAGACCTAAGTCTCTCAGCCTTTCTTCATAAGACCTTCCCTCCAGACCAGGCAACATCCTGGTAAATGTCCTCTGCACCTTTTCCAATGCTTCCACATCCTTCCCGAAATATGGCGACCAGAACTGTACACAATATTCCAAGTGTGGCCACCCCAGCATTTTGTACAGTTTCAGCATGATATTGCAGCTCCGGAACTCAATCCCTCTACCAATGAAACCTAACACACCGTATGTCTTCTTAACAGCACTATCAACCTGGGATGGCAACTTTCAGGGATCTATGTACATGGACTCCAAGATCCCTCTGCACATCCACACTACCAAGAATCTTTCCATTAGCCCAGTATGAATCACCTCACATTTATCTGCATTGAACTCCGTTTGCCACCTCTCAGCCCAATTCTGCAGTTTATCCAAGTTCCCCTATAACCTGTAACATTCTTCCACACTGTCCACTACTCCACCAACTTTAGTCTCATCTGCAAATTTACTAACCCATCCACCTATGCCTGTGTCTAAGTCATTTATAAAAATGACAAACGGCAGTGGTCCCAAAACAGACCCTTGTGGCACACCACTAGTAACCGGACTCCAGGCTGAATATTTTCCATCAACCACCACTCGCTGCCTTCTTACAGAAAGCCAGTTTCTAATCCAAACTGCTAAATCACCCTCAATTCCATGCCTCTGCATTTTCTCCAACAGCCGACCATGTGGAACCTTATCAAAGGCTTTACTGAAGTCCATGTATACCATGTCAATTGCCCTACCCTCATCTACATGCTTGGTCACCTTCTCAAAAAACTCAATGAGGTTTGTGAGACACGACCTGCCCTTGACGAAACCATGTTGACTATCTGAAATCAAATTGTTGCTTGCCAGATGATTATAAATCTACTCTCTTATAATCCTTTCCAAAATCTTTCCTACAACAGAAGTAAGGCTCACTGGTCTATAATTACCTGGGTCATCTCTACTGCCCTTCTTGAACAAGGGCACAACATTTGCAATCCTCCAGTCCTCTGGTACTAAACCTGTAGACAATGACAACTCAAAGATCAAGGCCAAAGGCTCTGCTATCTCCTCCCTAGCTTCCCAGAGAATCCTTGGATAAATCCCATCCAGCCCAGGGGACTTATCTACTTTCACACCTTCTAGAAATGATAACACCTCCTCCTTACGAACCTCAAACCTTTCTAGTCTAATAGCCCATATCTCATTCTTCTCCTCTGCAATATTCTCTATTTCCTGAGTGAAAACCGATGAGAAACGTTTGTTTAGCACCTCTCCGATTTCCACAGGGTCTACACTCAACTTCCCATTTCTGTCTTTGACTGGCCCTATTCCTACCCTAATCATCCTTTTATTCCTCACATACCTATAGAAAGCTTTAGGGTTCTCCTTTATTCTGTTTGCTAAAAACTGCTCATGTCCTCTCTTTGCTCTTCTTAACTGTCTCTTTAAATTCTTCCTAGCTGATCTGTAACTCTCCATCACCTCATCTGTACCATCTTGCCTCATCAACACATAAGCCTCCTTCTTCTTCGTAACAAGAGATGCAATTTCTGTTGTAAACCACGGTTCCCTTACCTTATCACTTCCTCCCTGCCTGACAGGGACATACCTATCAAGGACACGCAATATCTGTTCCTTAAACCAGCTCCACATTTCCATTGTCTGCATTCCCTGCATTTTGCTACCCCATTCTATGCATCCTAATTCTTGCCTAATCGCATTATAATTGCCCTTGCCCCATCGATAACTCTTGCCCTGTGGCATGTACCTATCCCTTTCCATCACTAAACTAAACATAACTGAATTATGGTCACTCTCTCCAAAGTGCTCATCTACAACTAAATCAAACACCTGGCCTGGTTCATTACCAAGTACCAGATCCAGTGTGCCCTCCCCTCTTGTTGGCCCTTCGACATACTGTGTCAGGAAACCCTTCTGTACACATTGGACAAAAACTGATCCATCCAACATAGTAGAGTTATAGCGTTCCCAGTCAATGTTGGGGAAGTTAAAGTTCCCCATAATGACCGTCCTGTTCCTTTTAGTCCTCTCCAGAATAATTTTGCTAATCCTCGATTCCACCTTCCTGGAACTCTGCGGAGGCCTATAAAAAACTCCCAGTAGTGTGACCTCTCCTCTCCTGTTCCTAACCTTAGCCCACACTACCTCAGTAGATGAGTCCTCATCAAAAGTTCTTTCAGCCACCGTTTTACTGTCCTTGACTAACAAGGCCACACCTCCCCCTCTTTTACCAGCTTGCCTATTCTTAATGAAAGATCTAAACTCTGGAACCTGCAACATCCATTCCTCACCCTGCTCTATCCATGTCTCTGAAATGGCCACAATATCGAAGTTCCAGGTACCTATCCATGCTGCAAGCTCACCTACCTTATTCTGGATACTCCTGGCGTTGAAGTAGACACACTTCAAACCAGCTTGCTGCCTGCCAGCACACTACTGCGACCATGAAATCCTGTCCCTGTCCTCCTTAACCTCATCCTCCTGTGCACTGCAACTACACCTCCGGTTCCCATCCCCCTGCTGAGCTAGTTTAAACCCACCCGAATAGCACCAGCAAATTTCCCACTAGCAAATTCCCAGGTGAAAGTAAAACTAACCAAAATTAAAACTGCTGGCCTTTTGCCAGTCTCCAAGCTCAGTATTTGGCAGTGCCAGAGCTCAGTAATTGGCAGTACCGGGCTCAGTAATTGGTAGTACCAGAGCGCAGTATTTGGCAGTGCCAGAGCCCACTATTTGACAAACCAAAGCTCAATATTTGGCACTGCCGGGCTCAGTAATTGGCAGTGCTAGCTCTCTGCCATGGTATGAGTCCGGTAATATCGGGTCTAATGCAATGATTAATTTAACCCCTGGTGATAATAGAGGGCCAAGCCCAGCCCTGGCTTAATGAATCAGATTTAATGGGATGATCTTTCACTGAAACACAAATATAAAATGCTGCAGATCCTGGTTTAACAAAAAAGCAGGGCCCTTTTGCCAAAAAAGGTAAAATAGATTAAACTGAACAATTATAAAACATAATTTGAAAGATTCCAAAGCACAGAGTAAATACAATTCCATCTTTTCTGAGGCCTTCACTTCACGGTTCAACAACACCAGGGAGAACATCGTCCTCTATCACAGGTTGAACTCAACATTTTCTTCCAGTTCCTGGTCTTGAAATGTTGATAGCATCTTCCTTAATTATTCACACAACTGAGGTCAGACCTTTTCAGCTTCAAATAAACCCTTAAAAGTTCTAACCAAACTATTTTGGCCTGGAGCTTTCAACTGAACCCCTTACACTTAGGGAACCTATTTCCTAATTATTCTCAGTTAATTCCTTCTTCAGAAAGACTGTTTCTTACATCTTACATCTACCGGGATTTTGCAAAACTGTAAAGCAAACATTTTCTAAATGATAGGTTTTCCTGCCAAGCAAAATTAAAGCTAATTCCTGACCCTTCTGAGCTGAAAGCCAGCTGATACTCTTCGCTATTCACTGATCATCAAACTCTCCCAATAGAAACAAATTCCCATTGTCATTGTCTGACATGTGCTGCTTTTAAAAAAAAACAGGCTCTGAAAATACTAACAAGTTAATTATTAAACCTCGCAGACCTATAGCAATTGTGTTGACTGTGAACTGTTTTAGAACATAGAACATAGAACAGTACAGCACAGAACAGGCCCTTCAGCCCACGATGTGCCGACCATTGATCCTCATGTATGCACCCTCAAATTTCTGTGACCATATGCATGTCCAGGAGTCTCTTAAATGTCCCCAATGACCCTGCCTCCACAACTGCTGCTGGCAACGCATTCCATGCTCTCACAACTCTCTGTGTAAAGAACCCGCCTCTGACATCCCCTCTATACTTTCCTCCAACCAGCTTAAAACTATGACCCCTCGTGTTAACAATTTCTGCCCTGGGTAATAGTCTCTGACTATCGACTCTATCTATGCCTCTCATTATCTTGTCTACCTCAATTAGGTCCCCTCTCCTCCTTTTCTCCAATGAAAAAAGTCCGAGTTCAGTCAACCTCTCTTCATAAGATAAGCCCTCCAGTCCAGGCAGCATCCTGGTAAACCTCCTCTGAACCCTCTCCAAAGCATCCACATCTTTCCTATAATAGGGTGACCAGAACTGGGCGCAGTATTCCAAGTGTGGTCTAACCAAAGTTTTATAGAGCTGCAACAAGATCTCACGACTCTTAAACTCAATCCCCCTGTTAATGAAAGCCAAAACACCATATGCTTTCTTAACAACCCTGTCCACTTGGGTGGCCATTTTAAGAGATCCATGTACCTGCACACCAAGATCCCTCTGTTCCTCCAGACTGCCAAGAATCCTATCCTTAATCCTGTACTCAGCTTTTAAATTCAACCTTCCAAAATGCATCATCTCGCATTTATCCAGGTTGAACTCCATCTGCCACCTCTCAGCCTATCTCTGCATCCTGTCAATGTCCCGCTGCAGCCTACAACAGCCCTCTATACTGTCAACGACACCTCCAACCTTTGTGTCATCTGCAAACTTGCTGACCCATCCTTCAATCCCCTCATCCAAGTCATTAATAAAAATTACAAACAGTAGAGGCCCAAGGACAGAGCCCTGTGGAACACCACTCACCACAGACTTCCAGGCAGAATATTTTCCTTCTACTACCACTCGCTGTCTTCTGTTGGCCAGCCAATTCTGTATCCAGACAGCTAAGTTCCCCTGTATCCCATTCTTCCTGACCTTCTGAATGAGCCTACCATGGGGAACCTTATCAAATGAGGAGAAAGTGAGGTCTGCGGATGCTGGAGATCAGAGCTGGAAATGTGTTGCTGGAAAAGCGCAGCAGGTCAGGCAGCATCCAGGGAACAGGAGAATCGACGTTTCGGGCATAAGCCCTTCTTCAGGAATGATTCGTCGATTCTCCTGTTCCCTGGATGCTGCCTGACCTGTTGCGCTTTTCCAGCAACACATTTCCAGCTCGAACCTTATCAAATGACTTGCTGAAGTCCACATACACCACATCCACAGCTCGACCCTCATCAAAGTTTCTAGTCACATCCTCAAAGAACTCGATAAGGTTTGTGAGGCATGACCTGCCCCTCACAAAGCTGTGTTGACTGCATTTAATCAAGCCATGCTCTTCCAGATGGTCATAAATCCTATCCCTCAGAATCCTTTCTAACACCTTGCAGACGACAGACGTGAGACTGACTGGTCTGTAATTGCCGGGGATTTCCCTATTTCCTTTCTTGAAGAGAGGAATTACATTTGCCTCGCTCCAGTCCTCAGGTACGACTCCAATGGAGAGCGAGGATGCAAAGATCTTTGCAAGTGGCAAAGCAATTGCATTTCTCGTTTCCCAAAGCAGCCGAGGACAAATCTGGTCCGGGCCTGGCGACTTGTCAATCTTAATGTTTGACAAACTTTTCAGCACATCAGCTTCCTCTATCTCTATTCATTCCAGCTCTTCAAAGGTTTCATTCACTACAAAGTTCATTTCTTTCGTAAAGACAGAAGCAAAAAACTCATTTAGAACTTTCCCTACCTCCTCAGACTCCACACACAAATTCCCTATGCTATCCCTGATTGGGCCTACTCTTTCTTTGACCATTCTCTTATTCCTCACATAAGTGTAAAATGCCTTTGTGTTCTCCCTAATCCGTTCTGCCAAGCCTTTCTCGTGCCCCCTCCTGGCTCTCCTCAGACCATTTTTACACTCCTTCCATGCCTGCCTGTAATCCTCTAGAGGAGAAAGTGAGGTCTGCAGATGCTGGAGATCAGAGCTGAAAATGTGTTGCTGGAAAAGCGCAGCAGGTCAGGCAGCATCCAAGGAGCAGGAGAATCGAAGGGCTTATGCCCGAAACGTCGATTCTCCTGTTCCCTAGATGCTGCCTGACCTGCTGCGCTTTTCCAGCAACACATTTTCAGCTGTAATCCTCTAGAGCTGAGCCTGACCCTAGCTTCCTCCACCTTATGTAAGCTACCTTCTTCCTTTTGACGAGAAGCTCCACCGCTCTCGTCATCCAAGGTTCCTTTATCTTACCCCTTCTTTCCTGTCTCAGAGGGACATATTTATTCATCACTCGCAACAGTCTCCACATGTCTATAGTGCTTTTACCATGGAACAATTGCTCCCAGTCCATGCTTCCTAACTCATGTCTAATCGCATCATAGTTTCCTCTTCCCCAATTAAATATCCTCCCATTTTGCCTAATCCTCTCCTTCTCCATAGCTATGTCCTCGGGGCAATCAGAAATGGGCAATGAAACCGGCCCAGCCAGGAATACTGTTATTACTGGAACAAATAATAAAAACAATTCCAATACACCGAAATATACATGCCACTGGTTAAAGGTCCAGGATATGTTTAAATCACACCATCTTGTATTATGTGTGGGAGCTCAGGTGTGGGTGGGCTCCCCCCGCAAACAAAACCTGTACCTAAACTTGACCATCACCTCTGCTCCCGGTGGAAATAACAGCAATCAGAGGGTGAGGTGTGGGCAATATGGGGCAACACTCACTGGGTCACTCCACAAAGGCATGGACCTAATGGGCAGAGGGTCTCCTCCTGGGTCACTGTTCTGACTCAGTACAATCATGGAATACAGTTTCCAAGCAGAAAGTATAATGAGTGCAGAAAGAACAACAACAATGGCATCACTGACAGAAAAAAGCCAGCTCATATAAAACCACCGAAACAGGCACAGCAGCTCAAATAAACTCAAGCACCTGCATCCAATAACCCAGGCTGATGCTGCAGGAGGGACTCAAGCATAATTCCAGGAAAAACTGGCTGGGAACTCATCAGAGAAGACAGGACAATGGAGATGGGCTCGATGTTCTCACCACTGACAGAATAACGGCTCACGCTTTGGGCCTTCATTATCAGGAGCAGCTCTACGATCCCAGGCATGGTCAATCCGACTGGGAAAGGCCAAACTGCAGAACAGCCAATAGCAGAAAGGAGCTGATTTCAGCAAATGTGTGAAAGGATTAAAGAATAACAACTATTGGAGATCAAACCCGAAATAAACTCTCAGGAAGAGGAGTGAATAGAGAAGGTAAGAGAGCACGAGGGAATGTTGCAGGAGGTGTGTTTTGGTGAATCAGGGAGATTCCACAAGCAGCTGCTTTTTGGCTTCAATCTTCGAGAGAGGAATTTATGAATTCCTGATGTTTGTTGGAGGTGAGGTTGGTGATGCAAGAATCCAGGAGTTCTCTTTGCATCACACAATTATCTAGGAAGAGTAATATGTTTTGGTCCAGAGTTCAACCTACAATTATCCACTTAAACCTGAGAATGTGACAGCACGGCTGCATCTAATCAGGAGAAAGGATCCTGACCAGATAAGAAAAGCAAACATAGGGGAACATCAAGGCAGTAACAATCATAACACAATAAGCCTTAGGTACATTTGTGCACATTGAAACAAGAGCAATGATGAAGATATAAGGAGGACACTTCCTGTGGTGGATTGGAAAAGTACATTAAAAGGTTTCATAGGATACAGGCAGTGACTAGTATTTAAAGAATTAATGCTTAGTTTTCTAAAAACATACATTCCTTTAAGACAAAAAAACCAAACAGGACAAGGAAGAGAACTATTGCTAATCCAAAGTGGTGGCTCATTAAGTTGTCAATAAACAGCCTGAATATTGGGAGAACTCAACAATCAAGAAACTGAAAAAGAGAGAATAGAATGTGAATGCAAAACAGCAAGAAACGTAAAGATGGATTGGAAAAACTTCTGTAGGTATATAAAAAGAAAAAGCTCAACAAGGAAAAAGGTAGGTCCATTGGCAGCAGAGACAGGATTGAAAACACAGAAATGAATAACTGAAACTAACAGAAACTTCCCAACCATGGACAACGTGGCCATGGTGAGAAATTTAGGAAAATTGAGTGAGGTGTGCAGTGAGGCCATTTTCAATATGAAGACTAAAAAGTCACATTTTTCTGGCCTTGTTCTACACTCTAACAATTCAGTGATTCTGAAAAAGGGAGGGTGCAGGAGCAGCAAACAATGTAGACTGCAGGCAGTATCCTTAAATGCCACGAGGAATTGAGGACAGAAGCAAACATGGCTCCCTTCAATTTTACAGAATTCTGGTGAGACTGTAGCTGGAGCATTGTTGGCAGCTCTGATTCCCTTACCTGAGGATTTACCATAGAGAGAGTGCAATGGAGTTTAACCAGATGCAACTCACCCATCAGGAGAGGCTGGGTCAAGATTATCCAGACTGTAGAAGAAAGAGTTAGGTGATCTCATAGAAAGAAATAGATTCTGGGAGCATGTTTCCCCTGACTGGACTTTAAACCCAGGGGACATGGTCTCAGAAAAATGGGTCAACCATTTCGCCCACAGATAAGAAGGAATTTTCTATTTTCTAACCCAGGGGACTGTGGAAGCTTAGTCTTTGAGCAGGTTCAAGACATAGATTGATAGATATCAAGTTACTAATTTCATCAAGAGGAACATGGAGATAGTGTGGGAATAGTCCTCACTTTCTCCTCATAGTGTGGGAATAGGTCATGATCTAGAATGTGGAGGAGGAGGGATGGGCTGAATGGCCTACTCTTCTCCATGTACTAGGGAAAGCAGCATAACAATCACAAAGGCCACAATTTATTGAAAAGCAGCTGATCTGAAAAGGAATGAAAATGGCACAAAGGAAAATAAAATGAAAAAAACTGATAGACTAATGAAAGTACCACTGGACACATTGACAAAGGTGATCAATAGAATCCAGAAATTGGCTGAGCCAGTACTGCTCCTCCCATTGGCTGAGCCATTATTGCTCCTCCCACTGATGAATTAAAGCAAACCAACAAAATTGAAAATAAAGAAAAATGATAATCACAAAACAGACAAGATGAGGCATGAATAAGAAAGGCAGATAGGAAACAGTTCAGAAAGGAAGTGAAAATTCAGAAGGCAAAGAAAGAGAAAAGCCAAAGTTCAGCAAAGCTGGAAAATAAATGGAAAATCAGGATCAAGTCACTATTAAACTCACAGGAATAAAACCCACACTTCCCAGGGAAGTGGTACTGAGTAAATTGTTGGAGCTGCCAAGTGCCCGTGTTCTGATGGGCCTCATCCAAGGATCTTCAAAGAAGAGGCAAGTGATACAGTTGATGTATTTGGCTTTTAATCTTCTGAAACTGAGCATTCTTGACAATAAAGCTAATTCAAATTCAAAATATCCTAACTTCAGAGATAAGCCTTTTGTTTGGAAGACAGTGAATTAATACCTTATTCAAAGAGGGAGGCAGACAGAAAGCAGGATACTACAGGCCAGCTCATTTCACACAGACATCAGGAAAATGTTACAGGCTGAGAATTTGCAACTAGACTCATAGAATCCCTACAGTGTGGAAGCAAGCTAATCAGCCCATCAAGTCCATACTGACCCTCCAAAGAGCAGCCCACCCGGACCTACCCCAATATTCCCCAAGGCTGATCCACCTAACCTGCACATCTTTAGATTGTGGGAGGAAATTGGAGCACCCAGAGGAATCTCACATGGACACAAAGAGAAGGTGCAAAGTCCACACAGCCACCAACTCCAGGTCTCTGGCATTGTGAGGCAGCAGTGCTAACCACTGAGCCACTGTGTCACTCTGGGTCAGTGCTAACCACTGAGTCCCTGTGTCACTCTGGGTCAGTGCTAACCACTGAGTCACTGTGTCACTCTGGGTCAGTGCTAACCACTGAGTCACTGTGTCACTCTGAGGAACTTAGATAAGTTCATGATAATTAGGCAGAGTCAGCATGGATCTGTGAAAGGGAATTCATATTGAAACATTCTACTGGAGCTCTCTGGGGTGGGGGTGTGTGTGATGAATATACCATACTTAGAGTTGTAAAGGGCCATAACATCTTAAGATTTAGTTCAGTTAGGTTAATAAAGTCTGATTAGTGAGCTGGGTATGTCATCAGTGATGTTTGCTCTTCGACAGCGGGAAGAGTAGGGACTGATGCTTGTACTGTACTAGAGTTTTACAAAGAAACCTGTTTACTAAACACATCTGTAATGCTCACTCTTATTGTTTCTGCCAAAGTTTAATACACTCCAGGAGCTCTTTAACAGTTTTCAACAGTTATTTTGGAGTTAACTGCCTGTAGTCATTTTGGGATTGCATTGTCCCACAGGGTTACAGATGTCTGCCCATAAACCCAGCAGTCAGAGCACATGGGGACAGTGGGACCTCCTGCAGCTAAACGTTTGCAAAAAATGTAGGAACTATCGATTGTGGGTGACCAATCAGAGCAAGGTCAGTCCGTACAGGAAAGAGAGCTCTTCCAGTCTTTGCTTTGTTCCTCTAATCACGGATAATTATTTTTGCGCGCACATTCACTGCTGAGTGTGCTTATCAAAGCAAACATCAGACAGAACCAGCCTCTGATTGGAGGACCATGTTATTGGGGTTGCTGTCAGATGGGTGCAGGGCGTTGGGGAGTTGGGGGTGATATTCCCTGCTGTAAATGAGGGGGATCTGGGGAAAGGGGTGGGGGATTACAAAAAAGAGAGGACAGTTTTAAACCTGTCAACAAAGGAATGCTCTTCTAACTGAGAGTCACTGAGGTACTGAGTACCTTGAAAATGAATGTGGAATCTCTAGATTATGGCTGCAGGTGTTCAATAGCTATTACAGGAAATAAACTGTAGCAGATGATAAAGTAACGAAAATGCTGTCAATTGTTCAATTTGAATCTGGAACTGAGATTTGAAATGTGCTAAAGAGAGGATTAACTGCCTGCTCAAAATGTTCGACCTTCATTGTTATTCAGTAGAAAGACATCGGCTGTCACCTCAGCAGACTGTGGAATGTGTATTGAAGGTGCCTGCGAAGAGAGGTTGAGGGAGCTCAGGCTTTTCACACTGCAGAGAGAAGGAAGAGAGGTGACTTGATGGATGTGTACAAGGTAATGGGAGCCAGAGGTAGAGTAGATAGCCAGAGACTTTTCCCCAGGGCAGAAATGGCTGTCACGAGGGGACATAATTTTAAATTGATTGGAGGAAGATTTAGGGGAGATGTCAGAGGTAGGTTCTTTTCACAGAGAGTGGGGGGGTGTGTGGAATGCACTGCCAGCGGTGGTGGTAGGGTCAGAGACATTAGGTACATTTAAGTGACTGCTGGACAAGCACATGGATGGCTGTAGATTGAGGTGTGTGTAGGTCAGGTTGATCTTAGATTAAAATAAATGCTTGGCACAACATCATGGGCCGAAGGGCCTGTACTGTGCTGTACTGTTCTATGTTCTTTGTTCTAAAGTGTGAAGGTGTGTTAGCTATCTTGTATAAATATTTGTTACAAACTAATGCCTATTGCCTCGTGGCAATTTAAACAACGTGATATGGGGGAGATTTCCTTGAGTTTGTGGTTTTAGCTTCAGTGAAGAATGGGGAACATTGAGGAATTGTTCTCATTCTGTTTCTGTGCAAGTCCAAATGTTAAGTCAAATCCAGAAGGGATTGTTACTGTGGTGACGGAATTATCTAAGAGTGAAGTTAATGAGAAAGATAAAGGAGCTCCAAAAAGCAGCTCTCAGGGAAAATCCCAAGAAAATCCCTTGAAAAGGAATTCTGTTGATTGGTGCCTGAAGATCATCGATGAAGGTCATCAATGAAGGTCATCAATGAAGCCAGCTGGATTCCTGATTACTTTGTCATCACCACTCTCTTTTAGTTTAAATTAGGACCGGAAGTGTTTGAATTTATCCTGTCATGCTGTTTGATGTCCTGGGAGGGGATTGAGTGAGGTGAGGATTTCCTGTGATGAATCACCCAGAGGCTACTGGGGCTGGTGTGAGCTTCTGCAATTTCAATCCAATTGATCCTGTTCCTCTTGTCTCACAGGGAATTCCCGGATCACCTGGACTGAAAGGTGAACAAGGTGAAGAAGGTCCACAGGTAAATGACAATGTACTTTATAATATCACACATTGAATGTAAATACTGGTTTAAACTTCCAATTGAGAATGTTTTAGCTCAGAGAATGAGACAAGGTAATGTAAACTCAATGGTTCATCTTTGAAAAGGCCAAAGGAGCACAGAGATCTGGGATCATCCTGCACTAATCATTTGAAGGTGTACATAAATGTTAAGGTGGCTGTTATATGAAGTATTTGAGATTCTAACTTTTATTGTTTCAGGCATGGAATTAAAATTTATGCTCAGTCTTGACAAATGAACGTTTGGGATCTGAGTGGGTTCCCATACACCAGATACTGCTCTTTCAGAAGGATGTCCAGGTCTTGGAGAGGGTGTGCAGGAGATTGACTGGAATGGGATTGGATAGGCACAGGGAAGATAGTAGTACTATGAAGGGTGTAGAGGTTAGTCGGATCATAGAGTGGGATAAAAGGTGGGTACAACATTGTGGGCCGAAGGGCCTGTACTGTGCTATTATGTTCTAAGAATGCTCCACTGTTTGATTATGGCTGTTTTTCTCAATCCTCTTCTCCAGCCTTCTCCCTGTAACCTTTGATCCCCTTACTTATCACATACCAGTCTACCTCCATCTTAAATACATTCAATGATGTGGCTTCCACAGCCCCCTATGTAATGTGTTCCACAGAGTCACTAATCTCTGGCTGAAAAAATTCCGCCTCATCTCAGCTCTTTAGGGTCATCCCTTCACCCTGAGGCTGTGCTCTTGGGGCCTAGTCTCTCCTCCTGGTGGAAACATCTTCCCCATGTCCATTCGATCCAGGTCTCTCAGTATTCTCTAAGTTTCAATCAGATACAACATAGAACACGGAACAATACAGCGCAGAATAGGCCCTTCGGCCCTCGATGTTGCACTGACCTGTGAACTATTCTCAGCTTGTCCCCCTACACTATCCCATCATCATCCATGTGCTTATCCAAGGAATGTCTAAATCTCCCTAATAGAACATAGAACATAGAACAATACAGCACAGAACAGGCCCTTCGGCCCACGATGTTGTGCCGAACTTCTAACCTAGATTAAGTACCCATCCATGTACCTATCCAAATGCCGCTTAAAGGTCGCCAATGATTCCGACTCTACCACTCCCACGGGCAGCGCATTCCATGCCCCCACCACTCTCTGGGTAAAGAACCCACCCCTGACATCTCCCCTATACCTTCCACCCTTCACCTTAAATTTATGTCCCCTTGTAACACTCTGTTGTACCCGGGGAAAAAGTTTCTGACTGTCTACTCTATCTATTCCTCTGATCATCTTATAAACCTCTATCAAGTCACCCCTCATCCTTCGCCGTTCCAACAAGAAAAGGCCGAGAACTCTCAACCTATCCTCGTACGACTTCCTCTCCATTCCAGGCAACATCCTGGTAAATCTTCTCTGCACCCTCTCCAAAGTTTCCACATCTTTCCTAAAGTGAGGCGACCAGAACTGCACACAGTACTCCAACTGTGGCCTAACCAAAGTCCTGTACAGCTGCAACATCACTTCACGACTCTTGAATTCAATCCCTCTGCTAATGAACGATAATACTCCATAGGCCTTCTTACAAACTCTATCCACCTGAGTGGCAACCTTCAAAGATCTATGTACATAGACCCCAAGATCCCTCTGTTCCTCCACCTTACTAAGAACCCTACAATTAACCCTGTATTCCGCATTCTTATTTGTTCTTCCAAAATGGACAACCTCACACTTGGCAGGGTTGAACTCCATCTGCCACTCCTCAGCCCAGCTCTGCATCATATCTAAGTCCCTCTGCAGCCAACAACAGCCCTCCTCACTGTCCACAACTCCACCTATCTTCGTATCATCTGCAAATTTACTGACCCACCCTTCGACTCCCTCATCTAAGTCATTAATAAAAATTACAAACAGCAGAGGACCCAGAACTGATCCCTGCGGAACTCCACTTGTAACTGGGCTCCAGGCTGAATATTTACCATCTACCACCACTCTCTGCCTTCGACCGGTTAGCCAGTTTTCTATCCAATTGGCCAAATTTCCCTCTATCCCATGCCTCCTGACTTTCCGCATAAGCCTACCATGGGGAACCTTATCAAATGCCTTACTAAAATCCATGTACACTACATCCACTGCTCTACCCTCATCCACATGCTTGGTCACCTCCTCGAAGAATTCAATAAGACTTGTAAGGCAAGACCTACCCTTCACAAATCTGTGCTGGCCGTCCCTAATCAAGCAGTGTCTTTCCAGATACTCATAAATCCTATCCCTCAGTACCCTTTCCATTACTTTGCCTACCACAGAAGTAAGACTAACAGGCCTGTAATTCCCGGGGTTATCCCTATTCCCTTTTTTGAACAGGGGCACAACATTCGCTACTCTCCAGTCCCCTGGTACCACCCCCGTTGCCAGTGAAGACGAGAAGATCATTGCCAACGGTACTGCAATTTCCTCTCTTGCTTCCCACATAATCCTAGGATATATCCCGTCAGGCCCGGGGGACTTGTCTATCCTCAAGTTGTTCAAAATGTCCAACACATCTTCCTTCCTAACAGGTATCTCTTCTAGCTTACCAGTCCATTTCACACTCTCCTCTTCTACAATACGGTCCCTCTCGTTCGTAAATACTGAAGAGAAGTACTTGTTCAAGACCTCTCCTATCTCTTCCGACTCAATACACAGTCTCCCACTACTGTCCTTGATCGGACCTACCCTCGTTCTCGTCATTCTCAGGTTTCTCACATACGCATAAAATGCCTTGGGGTTATCCTTGATCCTATCTGCCAACGATTTTTCATGCCCTCTCTTAGCTCTCCTAATCCCTTTCTTCAGGTCCCTTCTGGCTATCCTGTATCTCTCCACTGCTCTGTCTGAATCCTGTTTCCTCAACCTTATGTAAGCCTCCTTCTTCCTCTTTACCAGACATTCAACCTCTCTCGTCAACCAAGGCTCCCTCACACGACCATTTCTTTCCTGCCTGATAGGTACATACATATCATGGACACGTCGTATCTGCTCTTTGAAAAAGTTCCACCTTTCCACCACATCCTTCCCTGACAGCCTATGCTCCCAACGTATGCTCCTCAAATCCTGCCTTACAGCATCGTAATTTCCCTTCCCCCAATTATAAAATCTACCTTGTTGCACGCACCTATCTCTCTCCATAACCAAGGTGAAAGTCACAGACTTGTGGTCACCATCACCAAAATGTTCACCCACTAACAAGCCCACCACTTGTCCCGGTTCATTACCGAGTACCAAATCCAATATGGCCTCCCCTCTGGTCGGACAATCTACATACTGCGTTAGAAAAGCTTCCTGGACACACTGCGCAAACACCACCCCATCCAATCTACTTGATCTAAAGAGCTTCCAATCAATATTTGGGAAGTTGAAGTCGCCCATGACTACGACCCTGTGGCTTCTGCACCTTTCCAAAATCTGTTTCCCAATCTGTTTCGCCACATCTCTGCTGCTATTGGGGGGCCTATAGTAAACACCCAACAAGGTGACTGCACCTTTCCTATTTCTGACTTCAGCCCATACTACCTCCAGAGGCAGATCCCCCTCACACTTCCTTTCTGCAGCCGTTATACCATTTCTAATTAGCAATGCCACCCCCCCTCCTTTTTTACCACCCTCCCTAATCTTACTGAAACACCTGTAACCAGGAACCTCCAACAGCCATTCCTGTCCCTCATCTATCCACGTTTCCGTGATGGCCACAACATCATAGTCCCAGGTACCGATCCACGCCTTAAGTTCACCCACCTTATTTCTGATACTCCTTGCATTGAAGTATACGCACTTGAGCCCATCTCTGTGTCCGCAAGTAGTCCCTGTCAGTGCTACCTTCTCCACAGCCTCCCTACAGTCTTGGGCTTCCTGACACACAGCTAGCTTACTTGCTGGACTACAAGTCCGGATCCCATCCCCCTGCCAAATTAGTTTAAACCCCCCCGAAGAGTGGCTGAGTTGACTGCATTAGCAGGTAGGGCATTCCACGCCCTTACCACTCTCTGCGTAAAGAACCTGCCTCTGACATCTGTCTTAAATCTATCACCCCTCAATTTGTAGTTATGCCCCCTTGTACACACTGACGTCATCATCCTAGGAAAAAGACGTTCACTGTCTACCCTATCTAATCGCTGCACAGTGGTGGCTCTGTGGTTAGCACAGTTGCCTCACAGCACCAGGGTCCCAGGTTCAATTCCAGCCTCAGACTGACTGTGTGGAGTTTGCACATTCTCCCCGTGGCTGCGTGGGTTTGCTCTGGTTTCCTCCCACAGTCCAAAAATGTCCAGGTCAGGTGAATTGGCCATGCTAAATTGCCCATAGGTTAGGTGCGTTAGTCAGAGGGGAAATGGGTCCGGGTGGGTTATTCTTCGGCGGGTCGGTGTGGACTTTTTGGGCCGAAGGGCCTGTTTCCACACTGTAGGGAATCTAATCCTCTGATCATCTTGTATGTCTCTATCAAATCCCCCCTTAGCCGCCTTCTTTCCAATGAGAACAGACCCAAGTCTCTCAGCCTTTCCTCATAAGACCTTCCCTCCAGACCAGGCAACATCCTGGTAAATCTCATGTACACCTTTTCCAATGCTTCCACATCCTTCCCGAAATATGGCGACCAGAACTGTACACAATATTCCAAGTGTGGCTGCACTAGCGTTTTATATAGTTGCAGCATGATATTGCGGCTCCGGAACTCAATCCCTCTACCAATGATCCTCCCTCATCCTTCTAAACTCCATTGAGTACAGGCCCAGAGTCCCCAACCACTCCTCATATGACAAGACCTTCATCCCCAGGATTATTTTTGGACTCCCTCCAACACCAGCACATCTTTCCTCGGATACAGAGTCTAAAACTGCTCACAATATTCTAAATGCAGTCTGACCAGAGTCTTATACAATTTCAGCAGTACATCCCTGCTCTTGTATTCTAGCCCTCATGAAATTAATGCAAACATTGCATTTACCTTCCTAACTGCCAACTGAACCTGCATGTTAACATTAAGGGAATCCTGAATCAAGATTCCCAAGACCCTTTCTGATTCAGATTTCTGAAGCCTTTCCCTATTTATAAAAAGTTCCATGCCTCTATTCTTTCCACCAAAGTGCATGACCTTACACTTTCCAACATTGTATTTCCATCTGCCACTTCCTTGCCCACTCTCCCAGTCCTTCTGCAGCCTCCCCAGTTCCTCGACACTAACCTGTCCCTCCACCTACCTTTGTGTCATCTGCAAACTGAGCAACCATATCCTCAGTTGCTCCGTCCAGCTCATTAATGTATAATGCAGCTTCACTAGTCATTGGCTGCCATCCTGAAAAAGACTCCTGTTTGCCCACTCTCTGCCTTGTGCCAGTCAGCCAATCCCCTCTCCCCGTCAGCACCTTGTCCCTAACACCATGGGATCTTATTCAGCTGCCTCCTGTGCAGCACCTTGTCAAAGGCCTTCTGGAAATCCAAACAGATCACATCCACTGGCCCCCCCTTGTCTAACTTGCTCATTACCTCCTCAAAGAATTCTAACAGGTTTGTCAGGCATGACTACCCCTTGATGAAGACGTGCTGACTCAGCCCTATTTTATTGTTCACTTCCAGGTGAATCTTATCCTTAATCATAGAAATCATTTGAGTCCCTACAGTGTGGAGGCTGGGCTTTTGACCCATCAAGTCCACGGTGACCCTCCAACTGAGACCCATCCACCTAATCTGTAACGCTGCATTTCCCACAGATAATCCACTTAACCTGCACATCCTGAACACGATGGGAAATTTAGCATGGCCTATCCACCTGACCTGCACATGTTTGGACTGTGGGAGGAAACTGAAGCACAGACACGGGGAGAACGTGCAAACTCCACAAAGTTGTCCTCAGCTGGAATCGAGCCTGGGTCCCCTGGTGCTATGAGGCAGCAGTGTTAACCACTGAGTCACCATGCTGCCCTAATAATGGTTCTAAAATCTAACCAATGACTGAGGTCATGCTAACTGGCCTGTCTCCTGCCTCCCTCCCTTCTTGAACAAGGATATAATGTTAACCATTTTCCAAATCTCTGAGACTCTGCCTGATTCCAGTGATTGCTGTAAGATCACCACCGATACCTCTGCAATCTCCTCAGCTATCTCCTTCAGACCATTTGGCTTCCACAGCACCTTCTCTTTACTGATGGCCTCGACACTGACCTCTACCCCCTCACTCTTGAAGTTCTGGTATGCTGCTGGTGTCTTCCGCAATGATGTAAAGTATCTATTCAGTTTCCCTGCAACTTCTTTGTTCCTCATTGCTATGTCTCTAACCTAATTTTCCAGCGATCCAATGCCAATGCTCCGCCTCTCTCTTACCTTTTAGATATATTAAAAAAGTCTTACAAACTTCTTTTATATTACTAGCTAGCTTATTCTCATATTTCATCTTCTCCCCTTTATTGTTTTTTAGCTACCCTCTAATGGTTTTTAAAGGCTCCCTGAGCTTTTGAGAAAAGTAGAAGTTGCTTTTGAGAAAAGCTCAACAGGTCTGGCAGCATCTGTGAAGAGAAATCAGAGTTAATGTTTCAGGTCAAGTGACCCTTCCTCAGGAGAGGGCTGAGCTTTTCCAGCGCATTCTCCTTTTGTCTCTTATCACAGCATCCGCAGTTCTTTCCATTTCCCTCATCCTTTGGTTTCCCACGGATCTTCACCACATTGTAAACCTTTCCATTTGCTTTTATGTTGTTACTGCCTTCCCTTATCAGCCACGGTTGCCTCATCCTCCCCTTGGTATGTTTCTCCTTCCTTGGGATGAGTTTCTGCTGTGCCTCCCAAATTACCCCCAACATCTCCTGCCATTGCTGTGCCCCGGTCTTCCCTGCTGGGCTCCCCTTCCAACGAGCTCTGACCAGCTCCTCCCTCATGGGAGTGAGTCCAGAACTAGAGGCCAAAGGTTTAAGGTGAGAGGGGAAAGATTTAAAATGGACCTAAGTGGCAACTTTTTAACACAGGGTGGTGCTTGTATGGAATGAGCTGCCAGAGGGAATGGTGGAGGCTGGTACAATTACAACATTTAAGAGGCATCTGGAATGGTACATGAATAGAAAGGGTTTAAAGGGATATGGGCCAAATGCTGGCAAATGGGGCTAGATTAGTTTGGGATATCTGGTCGGCATGGACAAACTGAACTGAAGTGCCTGTTTCCATGCTGTACATCTCTCTGACTCAGTGGCTCATGTCTTTGCAGTTACCTTGACTCAGTTATAATATGGTTACAGCTGATTTCAGCTTCTCCCACTCAAACTGAAGGGTGAGTTTGATTCTCTTATGGTCAGTGTCTCCAAGGGGTTCCTTCTCAAGTCTGTCTCGTTACACATCGCCACATCCAGAATTCCCTGTTCCCTCGTGGGCTCTACACAAGCTGGTTCAAAAAACCATCCTGTGGACATTCCACAAATGCCTTTACTTGAGATCAGCTACCTACCTGATTTTCCTAGTCCTCCTGAGTATTGAAGTCCGCCATGATTATTGTAATAGTGTCTTTCTTAAATGACTTTTCTATTTCCTGATTTATTTTCTGCCCCACATCTTGACTGCTGCTCAGAGGCCTGTACATGTTCCTGATGAAGGGTTCTGGCCCGAAACGTCAGTTTTTCTGCTCCTTGGATGCTGCCTGACCCGCTGTGCTTTTCCAGCAACGCACTCTCAACACAGCTCCCATTAAGGTCACCTTCCCTTTGCGGTTCGTCAGCTCTATCCACACATTTCTATATTTTCCGACTCTATATCACTTCATGCTATCAATTTAATGTAATTTCTTACTATCAAGGCAAACCCTGTCCCTCTGCCCATCAGCCTGTCCTCCCGATAGCACGTGTATCCCTTGGATATTTGTTCCATCTCTGATCCCCTGGAAGCCATGTCTCTGAGATACCCACAGCGTCGTACCTGCTAATTTCAGTCTGTGCCACAAGCTCATTGGCCTTGTTTTGTACACTGCGTATATTTAAGTACAACACCCTCTGTCCTGTATTGACTGACCCCATTCTCATAGTTGTCCCTTTATTTGCTGTACCTGAAGTTAAATTTCTGGCCCTTTCCATTTTCTGCCCTGTTACTTGCTATTCAGGGAATGCAATGAAAGTTCACTCAGCTGATACTGAGCATGGCAGGACTATCCCATGAGGCAAGATTGGTTCGACTGGGCCTGTATTTGCTGTAGTTTAGAAGATGAGAAGGAATCTGATTGAAAATTATAAAATTTTAACAGGTCTGTACAGACTCAAGACAGGGAGGGTGTTTCCCTGGTTGGGTAATCTAGAACTAGGGGACACCATCTCAGTGTATGGGGTAGGCCATTTCGGACTGAGATGAGGAGACATTTGTTCACCCTGAGAACGGGGAGCCTGTGGAATTCTCTGCCACTGGAAGTGGTTGAGGCCGAGACACTGCATGTTTTCAAGAAGGTGTTGGATATAGCTCTTGGTTTTAAAGGGGTCCAATGTGCGTGGGGCGGGGTAACAGGCTTTTGTGTTGAATTATTGCTGTGATCATATTCAATGGCAGAACAGGCTCAAGGGGCCGAATGGCCTACTCTGTCATTACTACTCACTGCAAGAGAAACGTCTTCCTCATATTGAAACTGGGTCATTAAGTAATTCAAGGTTGAGAACGGCAGGTTTTTACTCAGGAAAGAATCGAGGGCTCTGGGGAAAAGGCAGCAAAGTGGAGGTGAGGGTTATCAGATCAGTCATGATCTCACTAAATCCCACCGAGGAACAGACTCGATGGGAAGAATGGCCTATTTCTGCTCCTATGTTTTATCACGTTATCTCCCGTGTCTCTTACAAAAACCTCAAGTCTGTGTCCCATGGTCCTTGTACCATTAGCCAATTGAAAACGCTGTCCCACTCTAGAAAATAACTCACCTCCAGACTCCCCAAAGCCTGTCCACCATCTACAAGGCACAAGTCAGGAGTGTGATGGAATACTCCCCACTTGCCTGGATGGGGAGTATTCCATCACACTCCTGCCACTGCAGCTCCAACAACACTCAACAAACTCAACACCATCCAGGACAAAACCACCCATTGATTGCTACCATGTCCACAAGCATCCACTCCCTCCACCACTAACGCTCAGTAGCAGCAGTGTGTACTATCTACAAGATGCACTGTGAAAATTCACCAAAGATCCTTCTAAACTATGCATCATCTTGACCACCTTACCCACTTGTGTTGCCACTATCAGGGAAGTGTGGAGTTGTATGCTTGGGTCCCTCTGTATGTTGATGCCACTAAAGATTCTACCAATTACTGTATGCTTCCTACTGCAATAGACCTTCCAAAGTGCATCACATTGAATTTGTCTGGATTAAACTCCATCTGCCATTTCTCTGTCCAGTCTATTTATATCCTGCTGTATCCCCGGCAATCCTCCTCACCATCCGCAGCTCCGCCCAATCTTTGTATCATCCACAAACTTACTGATCAGACCCCTAACATTCTCATCCAAATAATTTATACATTTTACAAACAACAAGGGTGTCTTAGCATTGATCCCTGCAGAACACCACTGGTCACGTATCTTCCACCCCACTGTCGATCTTCAATGGTTAAGACAGTTCTGTATCCATCTGAGCAGCTCACTGTGGAGCCCATGTGACTTCTTCAATTAGATCAGCGCATTGAGGGACTTGTCAAAGAACAACATCTGCAGCCCTGCCCTCATCAACCATCTTTGTCACTTTCTCAAAAAACTCAGCCACCTTTTGTGAGACACACCCTTCCCTGCACATGTTGCCTGTCGCTAATAATTCCATGGTTTTCAATTTATTAATTTATTTTGTGGGATGTGAGTGTTGCTGACTGCCCAGTATTTTTGGCCATCCCTAGTTGCACTTGTAAAGGAGATCGTGGGGTGTCTGCTTCAATCGCTGTAGTCCACCTGCTGTGGGTTGACCCATGATGCCCTTAAGGAAGGAATTCCAGGATTTTGACCTCATGACATTGATATATCTCCAAGTCAGGATGGTGAGCTTGGAGGGGATCTTGCAGGGGGTGGTGTTCCCATGTATTTGTTGGAGATGGAGCCCGGAGAGAAAGAGAGAGAGAGGTTTGAAAGGGCTAGGCAGACAAGGGAATTATTGATAGTCGGATAGGACAGAAGCAATGCTGAATAAATGATAACAAGAGCTAAGTGGAGGACAGAACAGGTGACTTTGCTAAAAGTAACCAATTTTATAAAAGGACTGCATGTGGGGTGGGATGGGGTGATAAAAACATGGAAGATTGGAATCAGACTCTAATGTTATTGGACTCCATGTTGAATTCCAGAGGCTGCAAGGTTCCCAAGCCAAAAATGAGACACTGTCCTTCCAAATTACATTGAGCTTCACAGGAGGACTGCAGCAAGCCTGAGACAGATGTTGGCCAGGGAACAGGATGAGGTGTTAAAGTGGCAGGCAACTGGAAGCTCCGGGTCATTTTTGTGGGCAGAATGTAGATGTTCGGCAAAGCAATCACCCAGCCTGTGCTTCATATCCCCAATGTGGAGGAGATCACATTGTCAGCAGCGAATGCAGGAGACTAGATTATGGGAAGTGCTGCTTCACCTGGAAGGTGTGTTTGGGACCTTGAATCTCTTCTGATCAGTCCTTTCATGATTTTGAATGTCACAAGGAAATTCTTGATGTCACAAGGAATTAAGGGCTACGGGGAGAATGCGGGTAAGTGGAGTTGAAATGCCCATCAGCCATGATTGAATGGCGGAGTGGACTCGATGGGCCGAATGGCCTTACTTCCGCTCCTATGTCTTATGGTCTTATGAACACTTTAGTCAGAACTCCCTCTCAGTCTTCTCTACCCCAAGGACAACAGTCCCATCTTCTCTGATCTATCTTTGTAACTGAAATTCCTCATCCACACAGCCCTGTTTGTGAATCTGACCTGCACTCCCAGTGTAGTTTCCCAAGCCAGGAGCAACTGAGGCTTTGTCAGTGTTCATACAATTTCAATATCACCTCCTTGGCTCTTATACTCTGCACCACGATAAATAAAGCCCAGGGCACTGTGTGCTATATTAACAGAAAGATGTGACAGATGGAGTCAATGCCAAGAAGACAGAGATGATGCGTTTTGCTCAGAAGGACATGGAGAGAAGATGCTGTATAAAATAAAGGCTACAGCTCAGAGTGGGAGCAGGGACAGAGGAAGCTGGGCAGATGGGAAAAGGCATTGAGACAGGGCAGGCTATTCACCACATGCTGTACATCTAACCCTATATACTTATACCATTGTAGACCATCTGATAAAAAGAAAATATACCTAAACCATAACCATATACATATATATGTCACTCTGATTTCGATTTTATGACTTTCTTCATTGCTCTATTTCTCTGACTGATACTTTCTGTTTTCTATTCTGGTGCTATCTGTGTCTCCCTGTGTTTTGAACACTTTACTAATCCTCTCTGAGATTATCTCCTGTTTCCTGTCGAGTGGGTTTCTAACATCCTCAGTAAAATGAATCTCATTTATCTAAACACTGCAGAGTAAATGTTCAAGGAGGTAAAAACAATGACTGCAGATGCTGGAAACCAGATTCTGGATCAGTGGTGCTGGAAGAGCACAGCAATTCAGGCAGCATCCTGCCCAGTCATCTCTCTGAGGATAGCTCGCATCTGACTCATATCCAGGGACCCCCAGATCCCTCTGTTCTGCAGCTTCCTGCAGTCTCTCTCTCTCTCTCTCTCTCTCTCTCCCTACTTCAATCAGATTCAGTTCTTAGATTCTTCTGTCGAATGGATGACTTCACATTTCCCACATTATGCTGCTTCAATCATTTTTTTGTCTCACTCACATGATTTGTATTCCACTGTACACAACTTCACAACCTCTGTTCATACCTGACTTGATGCCATCAGTTATTTATCTCCTATAGGATCAAAAGATGTAAAAGCAGAAGGAGGCCATTCGGCCCATTCAGCCTGCTCCACCAATCAGTGAAATCATGGCTGATCTTGATCTACTTCGAATCTACTTTCTTGGTTTTTCCCCATAAACCCTCATTTCCATAAACCCTCATTTCCATAAACCCTCATTTCCATAAACCCTCATTTCCGTAACTAAATAAAAATCTCTCCCTCAGCCTTGAATATACTTAATGACTCAGCCACAACGGCCCCTGGTGCTAAAGAAATCCACAGATTCACTCCCACTGACAGAAGACATTCTTTCTCATCTCTATCTTACCTCCTTATTCTGAGATTATGCTCTCTCAAGCTATAAGGAGAAATAACCTTGTAGCATCTCTCCTGTCAAGTTCTCTAAGAATCGTGTATATTTCAATAAGGTCATCTCTCATTCTTCGAAACTCCAATAAGTTTAGGCCCAGCCTACTCAACCTCTCCTTCTCAGTCTGTCCACCTTCGGGATCATTGGGGGAACATTCTCTAGTTCCCCCAGTGCCAGTCTATCTTTCCACTTGCTCCCTCCATCCAGCTCATCAATAACAATTGGAAATAGTTGAGGCCGCAGCACTGATCCATCTGATCCTCCATTGGTTGCTAAGGTGACGATGTTCAATCTAGTCTGACTGTTTTCTGTTAACCAATCCTCTGTCCAGGCTGATATCTCACTCCACCAACTGATAGCTTTTGGGCTTCAATCTGTTTTGACTGTCCCTCATTATCTCCAACTTGTTCATGTGCCTCAAACTCCTCTCCCTCACTATTGTTTCTGAACCTTCACTCACCATCCTGTTTATCTAACTGCCTCTGCTAACACTCCTTCATGTGACAGTTACCCCCCTCCTGCCCCACGTCTCAGGATGATTGAAGAATGTGGTGAGCTCACAGGTTCCCGCAGGAACCAAGATCCTCTTCAGGTCAATAAAGGCAGCCTTTCCTTGAGCTTTCCAATTTTCTCCCCTCCCATTGTGATGCCCTCTTTAACTGAGTGAACTAAGAGATGTGTTTCCAGGGGCAGGAGGGTGAGGGAGCAGAGGGAGACAGATTGAAGAGAATCAGGAAAAGCCCCAGAGGGGGAGGAGAGGGGGATTGTTTTACACAGTGAGTTGTTGGGGTCTGGAAGGTGCTGCCTGAAAGGGCGGTGGGAGCAGATTCAATCAGAACTTTCACACAGGGAATCGGGGAAACACTGGGAAAGGGAAATAAAAGGCCAACAGGGATGCAGTGGGAGCTTTGATTAATTGGCTAGTTACTTCATAGCACCAGTATAGTATCAAAGGGCAGAATGGCCTCTTCCTGTGCTGCATCACTCTGAGTTTTGCTGTCATTCTGTCTCGGATGGATTGAATATTGTGTGTAACCCAGGTGGGTTGGGGTAGTTGGGGGAGACCAGGGGTGAGTGAGATGTGACGGTGGGTGTCCCTCACTGTGTCCATACTCTGATTGCAGGGTCCGAGAGGGATCCAAGGACTTCTGGGTGCATCTGGAAAGCCAGGCAAGAGGGTAAGTATGAACGTCACTGCACTTGGTCTCGTTTAAACTTTCTTTTGGGAATCCCTTGGAGGCAGGGAAATGTGAAACGTCTCACACAATAAATCCATGTCTATTATTGATCTGTTTGTTTGATTAAATACAGAAGATGCTCTTTCTCAGATATTATTGCATTTTTATAATTTCATTTTCCTCCCTTGTATTCCCTTATCCATTTCTCAATCTCTAATTATTAAAATCTCTTCTCTATTCCCCAATCCCGATTCCCTGAACTCCAGCTCCCAATTCACATGCATTGATCCCAATTTTCTGTGATTTTTCCCAAATTCCCAGCTTCATGCCTGACCTCCATGTTTTCTGGCTGGGCTGATTGAGGAATCCTGTATCTCTGGTTCCTATCCCTTCCTGTCCCTTTCCCCTAGTTCCTCTCATGTCATTTTAATTCCTGCAGTTTCCTTCCATCTGTTCCTTACGATGTTCTGTTGTCATTCCCAGGGTCGTCCTGGTGCTGATGGATCCCGGGGAATGCCGGGAGAACCTGGAGCAAAGGTAATTAACACATCACCGAGCTCTGCTCATCAACAACAATGTGCATTTATATAGTGTCCTGAATGGATCCAAACATCCTCTGGAGCATCACACAGGTGATAAAGAAACAGGATGTCCCATGGTGTCCCATGAAGCAGGTGACCGGAGTCTTGGATAAAGAGGGGGCTTTGAGGGGTATGGAGGGTCAGGAAGCAAACCCCAAAATGTGGGGGCAGCCTCAAGTGGGGGAGCACTGCAGATGGTGGGTGGACAGATATCTCAGAGGGTTGTGGGTCTGAGCGCAATCTCAGATATCTGGAGGTGGACAGAGTACTGGAGATTTAAAATTCCAGACGAGAACTTTAAAATAGAGCCATTTCCATGTGGGAAATCAATGTAGGTCATTTAATAACGGAGTTGGATTAATAACAGGGTCACACAATCGCACGATCATACAACCACAGGGTCATATAATTAACAAGGTAATTTGCCCGAAACGTCAATTTTCCTGCTCCTCAGATGCTGACTGAACTGCTGTGCATTTCCAGCTCCACTCTACTCTAGAATCTGGTTTCCAGCATCTGCAGCCCTTGTTTTTACCTCGGGAATATAGTGATAGAGTCATGTAATTGCAGAGTCACACAATAACAGAATCATAGAGTAACAAAGTTACATATGAACAGGTTCTAACCTCCATGGTCAGGGACTGACTGTCACTCGTGGAGACGGGTGGCTCTGACAGGAGGGCAGAGGGAATGGGAGTGAAGGGTGAGGGTGAGGTTTGGGGGGTGAGGGGTGAGGGATGGCTGTGACAGGAAGGGTGGGAGGTGAGTGGTGGGAGGTGTAGGGTGGGGGTGTGAGGGTGAGGGGTGGGGGTATGAGGGAGGAAAGCTTTGAGCTGAAAATTCATTCTGGTGAATATTGTGTTTTCTTGACCTTATACATCACTCCCTGCGTGGCCTTTACAATGAAGCGAAGTGTGAATCCATTTCAGATGCAGGCACTAACACCGACACATGTACCCAGGCACACACGCACGCAGCCAGCATAAACGTTCACAAGTACATGAAAACCTTTCATTTGCACGTGTTCATGTACACAACCATTTATGCAAGTATGCACTCGCACACTTCAACAGCTACAGTCATACAGACATCCACATACAGCCTAACGCTCACAACACAAACTCATGCTCACTCTCCCCTTCACTCAAACGATGACACCTTGATACATTCACACTCAGTCACTCTGTGAAACACTCCCTCCCTCGACCCACAAATATACATATCTCACACACATTCACCCTTGCTTTCATATACACACATGCAAAAACTTTTGCACATACACACTGTCACACACACACATGCACAATCACACATATTCATTCACATGAGTACACTCCCTCCCACACACCCAATCCCACGTGAATAAATGCACACACTCATTCTCACCCTCACAGATACTACACACACATACACTCTGGCACACACACTCACACTTTCTATCTCACACTCACCCACACACACACACGCAGGCATATACATGTGCACGCACACACACTGTCTCACTCACACACATACTCAGAATTTCTCTCATACAGAACACTGACTCTCTCTCTTTCACACACACTCACACCAGAACACACACATACACACACACACGCGGAAACCCAGACATACACACACTCACGCCAGTACACACACACACACACACACACGGAAACCCAGACATACACACACTCACGCCAGTACACACGGAAACACACACACGGAAACACAGACATACACACACACACAGGCACAGACACACTTAATAGCAACAGAGACAAGGAGGAGCAGATTGGGAGGCAGATTTTGGAAAGGTGCAGAAGTAACAGGATTGTTGTCATGGGTGGCTTTAACTTGCTAATATTGATTGGAACCTTCTTCGTACAAATAGTTTGGATGGAGCAGATTTTGTCAGGTGTGTCCAGGAAGGATTCCTGACTCAATATGTAGATAGGCCGACTAGAGGGGAGGCCATATTGGATTTGATGGTTGACAACGAACCAGGTCAGGTGTCAGATCTATCAGTGGGACAGCGTTTTGGTGATGATGATCACAACTCCCTGACCTTTACTATACTCATGGAAAGGGATACTTTTGCAGATGGTATGGGAAAGTATTTAATTGGGGGAGGGGGAAGTACAATGCTATTAGGTTGGTACTGTGGAGCATAAATTGGGAACAGGTATTCTCAGGGAAATGCATGACAAAAATGTGGAGGTTGTTTAGGGAGCACTTGCTGTGAGTGTTGGATAGGTTTGTCCCACTGAGGCAAGGAAGGGATGGTAGGGTAAAGGAACCTTGGGTGACAAGGGATGTGGAACATCTAGTCAAGACGAAGAAGGAAGCTTAGTTAAGGTTGAGGAAGAAAGGATCAGACAGGGCGATAGAGGGTTACAAGGTAACCAGAAAAGAACTGAAGAATAGACTTAGGAGAGCTAGAAGGGGATATGAAAAAGCTTTAGTGGGTAGGATTAAGAACAACCCCAAGGTGTTCTACACTTATGTGAGGAACAAGAGGATGGCTAGAGGGAGGGTAGGGTCGATCAGGGATAGTGGAGGGAACTTGTGTCTGGAGTCAGAGGAGGTAGGGACGGTCCTTGATGAATACTTTGCTTCAGTATTCACTACTGAAAGGGACCTTGACATTTCTGAGAACAGCGTGTGACTGACTGTTATGCTAGAGCAGCTTGATGTAAGGAAGGAGGAGGTGCTGAAAGTTTTGAAAAAAAACATAAGGATAGATAAGTCCCCTGGGCCAGACAGGATATGCCCTAGGTTACTACAGGAAGTGAGGGAAGAGATTACTGAGCCTTTGATAATGCCCTCACTGTCCAGTGGAGTAGTCCCAGATGATTGGATGATGGCAAATATTATTCTCTTGTTTAAGAAAGGGAATAGGGATAATCCTGGGAATCACAGACCAGTCAGTCTTACATCTATCGTGTGCAAGGTATTAGAGAAGATTTTGAGAGACAGGATTTATGATAACTTGGAAAACCATAGTTTGATTAGAGATAGTCAGCATGACTTTGTGAGGGGCAAGTCATGCCTCACAAACCTTATTGAATGCTTTGAGGATGTGACAAAACACATTGATGAAGGTAGAGCAGTGGATGTGGTGTACATGGATTTTAGCAAAATGTTTGATAAAGTTCCCCATGGTAGGCTCATTCAGAATGTAAGGAGGCATGAGATACAGGGAAATTTGTCTGTCTGGAGACAGAATTGGCTGGCCCATAGAAGACAGAGGGTGGTGGTAGATGGAAAGTATTCAGCCTGGAGCTTGGTGATCAGTGGTGTTTTGCAGGGATCAGTTCTGGGACATTTGCTCTTTGTGATTTGTACGAATGACTTGGATGAGGAAATGGAAGGGTGGGTTACTAAGCTTGCTGATGACATGAAGGTTGGTTGAGTTGTGAATAGTGTGTTGTAGATCGCAATGGGAAATTGACAGGATGCAGAGCTGGGCTGAGAAGTGGCAGATGGAGTTCAACCTGGAAAAGTGTGAAGTGATTCATTTTGAAAAGTCACATTTGAATGCAGAATACAGGGTTAAAGGCAGGATTCTTGGCAGTGTAGAGGGACAGAGGGATCTTGGGGTCCATGCTCATAGATCCCTCCAAGTTGCCACCCAGGTTGATAGGGTTGTTTAGAAGACATATGGTGTGTTGGCTTTCATTAGTGGGGGATTGAGTTTAAGAGCCATGAGGTTATTCTGCAGCTCTATAAAGCCCTGGTTAGATCACACTTGGAATATTGTATCCAGTTCTGATCGCCTCATTATAGGAAGGATGTGGAAGCTTTAGAGAGGGCACAGAGGAGATTTCCCAGAATGCTGCCTGGACTGGATGGTGTGTCTTATGAAGAAAGGTTTTCACATTGGAGTGAAGGAGGATGAGAGGTGACTTGATAGAGGCGTACAAGATGATGAGAGGCATAGATAGAGTGGATAGTCAGAGATGTTTTCCCAGGACAGAAAGGGCTATCACGAGGGGGCATAGTTTTAAGGTGATAGGAGGAAGGTTTAGGGGAGATGTCAGAGATAGGTTCTTTACACAGAGAGTGGGGGGTGTGTGGAATGCACTGCCAGCGGTGGTAGTAGAGTCAGACACATTAGGGAAATTTAAGAGACTTTTCGATAGGCACATGGAAGATAGTACAATGAAGGGTATGTAGGTTCGTCTGATCTTAGAGTAGGATAAAATGTCAGCACAACATTGAGGGCCGAAGGGCCTGTACTGTGCTGTACTAATCTGTGTTCCATGAGGCAGGCAGAGACACACACACACACACACAGATTTATTTGGAAGCAGTAGCTTTTGGAGCGCTGCTCCTTCAGGTGGTTGTGGAGAATAAGATTATAAAACACAAACTTTATAACAAAAGTTTAGAGTGTGATGTAACTGAAATTGTTTATTGAAAAAGACCATGTTGGTTTCAATTCTTTCATATGTAAATCGCAAAACTATTTTTAAAAGTTACATTCTCAAGTGAACTTTAACAATTGGTGTCATGTCGGCCCAAATAATGTATTGAAGGTGTTAGTTTCCCTGTGTGAGGCTGTCTGTGCCACAAAGTTCAGACTGATTCTAATCTAAAAAACGGATTTACAGAATCTTACATGGATTCATGCAGTTTTTGAGCAAAATAAAATGTAATTCTGCAAATACAAATTCACCCCACAAACTTATATGTGTATGTGTACACATGGATGTGTGTGTATAGAGGGGGAGGTTACGAGTGTCTGTGAGAGGGTGTGTGTACGTGTGTGAGTGTAAAGGGGTATAAGTTGAAACTTTATTGCTGGAACAGCACAGCAGGTCAGGCAGCATCCAGGGAACAGGAGATTCGACGTTTCGGGCACAGGCCCTTCTTCAGGAAGGCCTGTGCCCGAAACGTCGAATCTCCTGTTCCCTGGATGCTGCCTGACCTGCTGTGCTGTTCCAGCAATAAAGTTTCAACTTTGATCTCCAGCATCTGCAGACCTCACTTTCTCCTTAAAGGGGTATAAGTCTGTGAGAGTGTGTGTGTGGGAGTGTATGTGTGAGCATATGAGAGATATGCTCACACATACACTCCCACACACACACACACACACCCTCTTACAGACTTACACCCCTTTACACTCACGCTCACACACACACACACCTCTCTCACAGACACTCATATGCCCCCACCCCACACACACATAACACACCCACATACAAGTTTGTGGGGTGAATTTGTACTTGCAGAATTACATTTTACTTTGCTCAAAAACTGCATGAACCCTTGTAAGATTCTGTTAAGCTACTTTTTAGATTAGAATTGTGACCATTGTGGTACAGCCACCTCATACAGGGAAGCTAACACCTTCAATACATTATCTGGGCCGACATTACAGCAATTGTTAAAGTTCACTTGAGAATGTAACTTTTAAAAAAGGTTTTGCGATTTACATATGAAAGAACTGAAACCAACAGGTCATTCTAAAAAATGAGAGACTTAACAACAATCCAGGTCTTTCTCAATGTATAATTTCAGTTACATCACACTGTAAACTTTTGCTATAAATTTTGTGTCTTACAATCTTATTCTCCACAACCACCTGATGAAGGAGCAGTGCTCCAAAATCTAGTTCTTCCAAATAAACCCACTGGACAATAACCTGGCGTTGTGAGTTTTAACTTTGTCCATCCCAGTCCAACACCGGTGTCTCCAAATCATGACATACACACACACACACACACGCGCGCATTCTCTGTACCTGTCGTATTCTTGAGTTGCTTTTGTATTTTTTTCAGGGGGATCGTGGTTTCGATGGATTGCCAGGCCTCCCAGGAATGAAAGGAAACAGGGTGAGGTTTCCATCGCATTGCACTTGCACCCCACACCCAACCCCCTCAACCTTGACTATTCACCCAATCCATGTTCCTCATGATTTTATAAACCTCTATAAGGTCATTCCTCAACCTTCTATGCTCTAGTGAAAAGGTCCCAGCCTAACCAGACTCTCCTCATAACTCAAGCCTTCCACTCTCAGTAAGTCCTGGTAAATCTTTTCTGAACTGACTGCAATTTAATAATATCTTTCCTATTACAGGGCGACCAGAACAGTACACAGTACTCCAAAAGTGGCCTTACTACTGTCCTGTATAACCTCATCCTGACGTCGCAACCCTTACACTCAATGGTCTGAGCAATGAAGGCCAGCGAGCTAATCGCCTTCTTAATCCCCCGTCTAACTGTGATGCAACATTCAAAGAATTATGTAGCTGAACCCCTAGGCCTCTCTGTTCCACAACACTCCCCAGGGCCCGACCAATAACTGTATAAATTCTGCCCTTGTTTGTTTTACCAAAATGCAGCACCTCGTATTTTTCCAAATTCAACTCCATCTGCCACTCCTCAACCCATTGACCCAATTTATCAAGATCCCTTTGTAATCTCAGATAAACTTCTTCACCATCCACAATTTGGTGTCATCTACAAGTGTACTAATCATGCCTCCTCAATTCTCATCCAGATTGTTTTATCTAAATGACGAACGATAGTGGACCCAGCATTGATCCCTGTGGAACACCCACTGACCACAGGCCTCCAGTCCGAAAAACAACCTTCCACCCCACTCTTGTCTCCTGCCATTGAGCCAATTTTGTATCCAGTTGGAAGCTGTCCTTGAATTCCATGTGATATAACTTTACTACCAAGCAGAACCTTGTCAAAGGCTTAACTAACGTCAATGTAGATCATGTCTACTGCTCTACCCTTATCAGTTAATTTGCTAACATCCTCAAAAATTCAAATCACATTTTTGAGACATGATTTCTTGCGCACAAAGTCAGGCTGATTATGTATCCCTAATCATTCCTTGTCTCTCCAAATGCACACAAACCCTATCTCTCAGAATCCCCTTCAATAACTTACCCACCACCAATGTCAGATTCACCAGTTTATAGCTCCCAGGGTTCTTCTTACAGTCTTACTGAAATAAAGGCACATTAACCACCCTCCAGCCCTCTGGCACACACCCTTAGCTGTAGATTACTTAAATATTCTTACTATGGGCACCACAATTTCTTTCCTAACATCCAACAGCCTCCTGGGATACCATGATCAGGTCCCAGTGTTTATGTTTATTAAGACCCCCAGCACCTCCTTGCCTGTAATGTGGACTGTTTTCAAGACATCAATATTTATTTCGCTGAGTTATCTGGCCTCCATGTCTTTCAGATGCAAACTATTCATTTGGTATCCCTCCCATTTCCTGAGGTTCAACACACAGATAACCTCATTGATCGTTAAGGGGCCCTACTCTCTCTGTAGTTGCTATTTTGCTCTTAATGTACCTGGAGACTCTCTTTGGATCCTCCTTATCCTTACCTGCCAAGGCTATCTCATATCCCCTTTGTGCCCTCCAGATTCCCCTATTAAGGATACCCTGACACTCTTTACACGTTTCAAAAGATTCACATGATCCAAGTTGTTATAACGTTTGATTCCTTCCTATCATTACCAGCTTTACCCATCACTCTAACAGGAACGGATAGCCTTTCAATCGTTTAAATTCCTGAGAATTCTGGACCAGTCTCCTCTGTCTGTTCTGATGGGACGGTCACATCCTGCCAGGTATAAACCTACTGAACCTCCATTGTATTCCATGGTAGGCAAATCTCTCTGTTTCTCTCTCATCTCCAACCCCCATCCATTCCACACTCTCTCTCTCTCTCTCTTTGTCTCTGTCTCTCTCACCTCCAACTCCACCCATTCCTCTCTGTCTCTGTCTGTCTCTCTCTCTCTCTTTCTATGTTTCTCTCACTCTGCCTCTCTATATATCTCTCTGTCTGTCTCTCTATCTCTGTCTCTCTCTCTCTCACACACACACACTCTCTCACATCTCCAATCATTCCCTTTCCTCTCTATGTCTCACCAATCACATGGTTTGCCAATTTGGGACAGCTTGCAGTGACATCACCTTTGAGAAAGGCTCCTTAGTCAGCACCTTCCTAACCCACAATCTCCAGCAAGAGAAGGGCAGCAGATACGGGGGAACAGCACCCCCTGCACAATCCCCTCTGAGCCGCTCACCGCCCTGACTTGGAATATGTCACACTCCTTCAGTGTCATGGTTCAAAATCCTGGAATCCCTTCCTTTGCAATACAAGGGAACCCTTTTCCTGCTGTAATTATTTCAATGTGAGATTGGCTTGATACTAAACTTTCTTCTACAAGAATAAAGCTATGATCCTTTTCTTGACTTTACCTTCTCGTACCTCCCATAGAAATTGGACAGGAGGCTCAGTGACCAGACGGAGACAGATCGAAGGGAAAAACTCCAAGAGGGGGTTACCAGGGGGAGTTGTTAGGATCTGGAATGTGCTGCCTGAAAGGGGAACAAATTTAATCATAGCTTTCAAAGGGAATTGCAGATCTGTGGGGGAAACGCCCAGGGAGTGGTCGATGCTGGATTAATCTTTCAAAGAATCAGCACGGGATTGTTTGGCTGAATGTCCTCAGTCTGCCCTGAAGGGGATTGTCTGTGATTTCACTCTACAATGACAGGCAGCACAGCAGCGTTTGTGAGGTTAGTTATTCAGGAACGAGGCAACAATTCTTTTCTGACGATTTTGTTCAGTACAAGCTGATGGGATTCCGTTGGTAATGTCTTCTTCATACTGCTTTCATGTAAAATATATTGTTTCAGCTTTTGCCAGTGTTTGGGCTATAGCAGGTCCCAGTGTTTAAGGAAGTGAGATGGATTAAATGTGTAACTCAGCTCTTGCTGTTTGTTCACAGGGTGAGACAGGGGCAATGGGTCCCCCTGGTCCTCCTGGAGAAGACGGGGAACGGGTGAGTCTGTTCAGCTCCTTCTTCTCTCTTCATTAAATGAATCATCACTCAGAATCTAATAGGATCCCCTCTCCTCCGAACCCTCCCTGACCCTCCAGCGAAGTATCTATTTTGATCTTTTGTTTTCCTCAGGGTGACGATGGAGAGATTGGTCCACGAGGGTTACCTGGTGAAGCTGTAAGTTATTATTTTGAAATAATCTTCTACAAATCAATTCTCTCTATGTGGCAAACAATGTCAGAAATACAATACACAGGATCCCTGGTTTACAAATCTAGAAATAGATAATAACAGCAAGAAGGTTACAAAAAAACTTCATCACTCCCTGGATAGGCCTCAGCTGGTGCATAGTTTGCAAATGAAAGGGCAGTTCTGGATGGTAGTGATCATAATTCACTTAGAATTACACTCATTATGGAAATTGAATAAGAGAACGGTAAGAGCTTGAGTGTTGCAGAAAAGGGATGGATTTTGTTGAAGTTTTGCCTTGAATTCATCAGGATACCTCGCAAGACTACCAATTCAAGTGAAACATCAACATTTATATTGCATAGGAGGACAGTGCTGATTGGTTGACAGGGGCATTCACCTGTCAAATGCACCAATTAATGATGATTGACAATTAGCAGCCAGCTTGACTCTAATTGGTCAGTCATTGCCCTAGTGCCACATAGAAGAGTTTAAATTAGTGTGGCAGTGGTACTGGAGCCAGAGCAGTTGGTCAGCGATAGGCAGTGATTGAGGACAAGGACAAGGGTCCTTCCCACCAACCTATCGCAATTACCCCCCACCTGCATCTACCTGTCACCTTCCCAGGAACCTTCCTCTCCAGCCCCACCCCCACCCTCCCATTTATCTCTCAGCCCCCTTCCCTGCGCCACATTCCTAATGAAGGGCTAATGCCCGAAACGTCGACTCTCCTGCTCCTCGGATACTGCCTGACCTGAATCTAATAGTAAGAACAAGCAGGACCAGGTTAATGAACACAGTGGGACTTGTGGTTTAAAGTGTAATTATTTTAGTGCAAGGAGTATAACAAGTAAGGCAGAGAATCTTAGAGCCTGGATTGGTACATGTGACTACGATGATGTGGGAATGACCGAAACTTGTTAGAGAGAAGAGCAGGAAGGGTTACTCAATGTTCTAGGCCTTAGACATTTCAGGTACAATCCTGGAAAATGAAATCAGGCGAGATCCTCGAGGGAGGAACTTAAATAAGGAATTAGGAGAGCTAAAATAGACCATGAAATGTTCTTGGAAAATAGGATTAAGGAGAATTCCCAAGGTATTTTATAGATATACATAAGGAGCAAGGGAGGAACGAGGGAAAGGATAGGTCCACTCAATAACAAAGGAGAGAATTTTTGTGTGAAACCAGGGGGAAGTGTGTGAGGTCCTTAATGAGTATTTTATATCAGTATTCACCAAGGGGAGGGACGTGGATGATGGTAATGTTAGTGAGGGGTATATTGATATTCTAGGACATGTTGATATTAAAAAGCACAAGTGTTAGGTTTCTTGAAAAACATTTAGATAAATCCTAGGGTCTGACAGTATCCAAACCAGGATACTGATGGAGGCAAGAGAGGAGATTGCTGAAGACTTGACAGAGATCTTTAAATCCTCTTTAACCACAGGCAAGGTCCCAGAAGATTGGAGAATAGCCAATGTTGTTCTTCGATGAAGAAGGACAACAGGAATAATCCAGGCAGTTACAGGCTGGTGAATCTTACATCAGTGATTGGGAATTTATTGGAGAAGATTCTCAGACAGGATTTACTCACATTTAGAGAAGAATAGACTAATTAGGGATAGTCACATGGCTGTGTGCGGGGTTAGCATGGTTTTGTGCAGGGTTAGCGTGGTTTTGTGCGGGGTTAGCGTGGCTTTGTGCAGGGTTAGCGTGGCTTTGTGCTGGGTTAGCGTGGTTTTGTGCAGGGTTAGCATGGTTTTGTGCTGGGTTAGCGTGGTTTTGTGCAGGGTTAGCTTGGCTGTGTGCAGGGTTAGCATGGCTTTGTGTGGGGTTAGCGTGGGTTCGTGCGGGGTTAGCGTGGCTTTGTGCGGGGTTAGCGTGGCTTTGTGCGGGATTAGCGTGGCTTTGTGTAGGGTTAGCGTGGCTTTGTGCGGGTTAGCGTGGCTTTGTGCGGGGTTAGCGTGGGTTTGTGTGGGGTTAGTGTGGCTTTGTGCGGGGTTAGCATTGCTTTATGTGGGATTAGCGTAGCTGTGTGCGGGGTTAGCGTGGCTGTGTACAGGGTTAGCGTGGGTTCGTGTGGGGTTAGCGTGCCTGTGTGCTGGGTTAGCGTGGCTTTGTGCGGGGTTAGCGTGGCTGTGTGCGGGGTTAGCGTGGCTGTGTGCGGGGTTAGCGTGGCTGTGTGCGGGGTTAGCGTGGCTGTGTGCGGGGTTAGCGTGACTTTGTGCGGGGTTAGCATGACTTTGTGCGGGGTTAGCGTGGCTGTGTGCGGGGTTAGCGTGGGTTCGTGTGGGGTTAGCGTGGGTTCGTGTGGGGTTAGCGTGGCTTTGTGCGGGGTTAGCGTGGCTTTGTGCGGGGTTAGCGTGGCTTAGTGCGGGGTTAGCGTGGCTGTGTGCAGGGTTAGCATGGCTTTATGCGGGGTTAGCGTGGCTGTGTGCAGGGTTAGCGTGGCTGTGTGCGGGGTTAGCGTGGCTTTGTGCAGGGGAGGACTTCGTTCACAAACAGAATTGATTTTTCTTGTGGTGGTGATGAAAATAATTGATGAGGGTAAGGCAGTGGATGTTGTCTACTTGGACTTTAGTAAAGTGTTTAACAAGGTCCCCCATGGTAGGTTGGCTCAGAAGATTAAACCACATGGCTTCCATGGTCAGTTGGTAAGTTGGATACAAAATTGATCTGGTCATAGATGACAGAGGGTAATTGTAATGGGGTGTTTTTCTGATTGGAGGTCTGTTACCAGGCATGTTACACAGCGATCAGTGCTATTGCTTATAATACGTAAATAATAATCGATGGACGTACATGATCTGATTAGTCAGTTTGCAGATGATATAAACTTGGTAGAGTTGTGGATAGTGAGCAAGGTTATTGAAGGATACAGCAGGATATAGATCAGTTGGAAAGCTGGGTGGAGAAATGGCAAATAGATTTTAATCCGGACAAGTGTGAGGTGATGCATTTTGGGAGGTCAAGTGCAAGAGGAAAGTTTATAGTAAATGGCAGGACCCTTGGGGGAGGATTGATATACAGAGGGATTGTGGGATGCAACTCCATCACTCCCTGCAAATGGCAATGCAAGAGGATATGGTGGTAAATAAAGCATTTGGAATGCTTGCCTTCATTGATCAGGATATTGAGTATAAAAGTTGGTAAGTCATGTTGCAGCTGTTTAAGACTTTACTCAGGCCCCCTTTGGAGTATTGTGTACAGTTCTGGTCAACACACTATAGGAACAATGTGGAAGCTTTGGAGAGGGTGCAAAAGATGTTTGCCAGGATGTTGCCTGGACTGGGGTGTTTTAGCGAAAAGAAGACGTTGTACAAACTTAGATTGTTTTCACTGCAGCATCAGATACTGAGGGGCGGGCTGATGCAAGTGTTTAAATTGTGAGAGGCATGGATAGGGTGGCTAGTCAGAGTCTCTTTCCCAGGGTGGAAATGTCAAATATTAGGGGCATTGGATTTAAGGTTAAAGGGGGAAAGTTTAAAGGACAGAGTGAGGACTGCAGATGCTGGAGATCAGAGAATGAAGAGTGTGGTGCTGGAAAGGCAGAGCTGGTCAGGCAGCATCCGAGGAGCAGGAGAATCAACGTTTCTGGCATAAAGCCCTTCCTATTGCTGTCTGACCGGCTTTTCCAGCACTCTTTGCAAGTTTAAAGGAAATATGTGAGGCAATTTCTTTATCTAGAGAGTGGTAGGTGCCTGGAACGCATTACCAGGGGAGGTGGTTAGCAACATGTAACAGGCACTTAGACAGACAGGTAAACAGGCAGCGAGTGGAGGGATACAGACCATGTACAGGCAAATGGGATTAGTTTAGAATGACATCATGGATAGGCTTTGGGGAGTTTGGAGCTAAATTACTCACTGTAGTATTCTGAACCTCTGTCCTGCTTTTGTAGCCACTGTGGTTGTTTCTGAATAAATGGATTAGATTTTTGATGAGGAATTGAGGAGGGTTGATAAGGATTGTGTATTTTGATGTTGTCTCTGTTGAAATGTAATTGTCCTCTTAGTGTTCAGGTTGCCTTGCTGTCATCTTGTTGCATCTACCTCTGCTGGAAGTGCCTCAGTATGCAGTCTGTGGTGGCCATTTCCCACTCATTACTTGAAGCATGGTCTCAGAGTAATGCAGCAAGAAATGTCCAAACGAAGCGATGTGTGTTGTCGGATCTATTAGAGAATAAGTTACTGAAGGGTACAGTGAGGAATGCCAATACTCCACAGCTTTCACATACTGGGTACACATTCTACTCCCTGATACTGGGGAAGCGAAAGGAGATTAGAGACAGAGGTTGGATATTTCTTGACTCTCAAACTGAAAAAGCAACAATTCATTAAGAAAGAGTCTATGTACCTAAGAGTTGTAACCTTGTGTTCTGTGCTGAGGAGAGGGTTACACAAATTGTCTTGCTGCCTATATCTCACTAGCTACTAGAAAGGAAACAGGGAAACTTAGGCAGTTTTTGAAGAACCACTTTAAATCCATTTTATTGTTACTTATGGGATTTATTCAACATCAGAGATCGAGGGAGATGGAGACTATTGATCAGTATGTGCCAGCACTGAAAGATAATTCTATCTGAGATAGGAATAACTTAGGTTTTAGAGATCCTGCTATGTGAGTACATCTGCTGAGGGAGGAGAAATATACTCTGAAGGAAGCAATTGACATGTGGAGAATCTCTGATATTGTTGATGATTGTTTGGAATGTATTAATATGGGAACAGACAAGGACTTCCATTATACTGAGAAATATTTCAAACCCAAAATGGAATAGATTAGAGAAAGGAAGGAATATTTCAGAAAGGCCAGTTGAATGCTCAGGGTGAGAGAGCAGGATGTAAATACTGTGGAGAACATCATAGAAAAGAGAACAAAGATATCAAGATTGGGGGAAGTAATGCTTTAACAACAAGAAACTGAATCCATTTGTCTTTAAACAAGTGGATAGAAGCAAAACAAGTCTGTAGAGAAAGTTGCTAGAGAGATATCAACCAATGGTTTGAATGAATCATTTTACACCATACTACTGATTAATTCCATCAGGTGAAAAGGTGATTGATATTTTGCTACTGAAAAGGAAGCCCTGAAGGGTAAAGTTGAGGCTATATTGTTGTACAATACTTATTCCAAGCTGGGAGCCCAGTGCAATGGTGCGGTGATGGTCAGGAGTTCCGGATAGTGGATGTTAAGAGATTGGCTGCTGAACAAATCCGAGAAGATCACCAAATTGTTTTTACAGGTTTCCTGGTAAATCCCATCTCAGAGTAGGAAGAGTGTGAGACCCACACAGCATCTACTGAAGGGAGTCCCAGATGTCCCAAAGTCCTGTCTGAAAGACAAGATTAATGAGTTGCAGTAGAATGGGGTAATTATGAAATTGCCATTTCCGAGAGGATGGAGGAGCAGCCTGGGAACAGAGAAAAGAGCTGAAATGCTGAGAGAGTACTTAGGTTCAAAAGACCTCAATAAGTCTTTGAAGAGATCCCACTACCCCATGCCAAGCAGTGAAGACATTTTGCCGCAGATTACTTGAGGTGAAGGCTGGTCACTGACACATGCAGCTGAATGAAAACAGCAGTTTTGGAAGTACAGAGAGCTGCACAACGCTTTCCCACTGCCCCAGAAGGTTATCGATAAAGACAGGTCGATAGTCCATTATGGATGATCTTCTTGCTTGTGAATGTGGATGCATGATGGAAGACATGTGAATACAGAGGAACCTCGATTATCCAAACGAGACGGGCGGGCAGTATTTTGTTTGGATAATTGATTATTCAGATAACTGATTCAATTCCTCACCTCTGAGGCTCGGAGTTTTCTGAAGTTCCCTTTGTCCTGGCTCTGCCTGCCTTGCTCCCTCTCTGTCTCAGGGTTTGTTTCTGAGCAGAGACACACATATATGTGGAAGGGACCTGCAGCATTGCTGAAGCCTCCATCCCCCCCCCCCCCCCCCCCCCCCCCCCACATAAGTTCAATGGGATTGACAGAGTGAGCACTGCGCACAAGCCCCCACCCCGTCCACCCCCACTTCTCCCATCCGACCCCCCTCCCGAACCCCATTCAACCTCGCACCCCCATCCACCTCCACCCACCGTCCACCCCACCGTTTGACACGTCTGCCCCACTCCGGACAACCCCCCACGTCCAACCCCCCCGCCCCTGTGCGATCCCATCCATCCCTCCCCCGTCCGCGCCCCCAGCACTCGTCCGATCATTATAAACAAACGACGCGATCAGTGTTGGAACACTTCATTGATGTAATGTTTCTATCTGGACATTCACATCATCTTCAGATAATCCAAAATTCTGATAACCGAGGGTCCTCTGTACATGACTGATCGCCTTCAGAATCTGGTATAACTGTGAGGGAGAGTTTGCCAGATAAATCTGAATCTCCCCAAGGAAACGGTGCGCTCTCTTTATATTCTACTCTTCCTACCAAAGTGTGTTACCTCACATTGTCCTGTGTTATATTCCACCTGACCATGAGCAGGGCAGTGAAGTCAGGTTGGGTTATTTTTTTCCAATCAGCACGCAGAGAGTAGGTCAAGTGGATTCTTTCTGTGTTATAAACTTTGATTGATCTCAGAATCCTGGGCCCCACTCTTTAGGAAGAGGACACCTTGGACAGGGAGCTGAGGTGATTTACTGGAATGGGAGCAGGGATGAGGGACTTCAGTGAATGTGGAGAGACTGGAGAAGCTGGGATTGGTCTCCTTAGAGCAGAGAAGGTTCTGGGGGGGTTTAACCGAGGTGTTCAAAATCATGGAGAGAGTTTGATCAAGTAAATCAGGCAAAAACGTTTCCAGGGACAGATGGAGACAGATTGAAGGGAATCTGGGAAAAGCCTCAGAGGGGGAGGTGAGGGGGATTGTTTTACACAGTGATTTGTTGGGATCTGGAAGGTGCTGCCTGAAAGGGCAGTGGGAGCATGGGTAGGCTAGAGGTTATTAAGGTGGACAAATCCCCAGGATCGAATGGGATCTATCCCCAGGTTGCTGAGGGAGGCGAGAGAGGAAATAGCTGGGTCCCTGACAGATATCTTTGTAGCATCCTTAAATACAGGTGAGGTGCCGGAGGACTGGAGGATTGCTTATGTTGTCCCCCTGTACAAGAAGGATAGTAGGGATATTCTGGGTAACTACAAACCAGTGAGCCTGACGTCAGTGGTGGGAAAGTTGCTGGAGAAGGTACTGAGGGATAGGATCTATTTATATTTGGAAAGGAATGAGCTTATCGGTGAGAGGCAACATGGTTTTGTGCGGGGGAAATCGTGCCTTACCAACTTCATAGAGTTCTTCGAGGAAGTGACCAAGTTGATAGATGAAGGAAGGGCTGTTGATGTCATGTCCATGAACTTTAGTAAGGTGTTTGATAAGGTTCTCCATTGTAGACTAATAGAGAAAGTGAAGTCACATGGTGTGCAGGGTGTTCTGGCTCGGTGGATAAAGAACTGGTTGAGCAACAGGAGACAGAGAGTAGTAGTTGAAGGGAGTTTCTCGAAATGGAGAAAGGTGACCAGTGGTGTTCCACAGGGGTCAGTGCTGGGGCCACTATTGTATGTGATATACATAAATGATCTGGAAGAGGACACTGTTGGTATGATCAGCAAGTTTGCAGATGACATGAAGATTGGTGGAGTAGCAGTAAGGGACTGTCAGAGAATACAGGAGGATATAGATAGACTGGAGAGTTGGGCAGAGACATGACAGATGGATTTCAATCCAGACAAATGTGAGGTGATGCATTTAGGTAAGACAAATTCTAGAGCGAATTATACAATGAACGGAAGAGCCTTGGGAAAAGTTGATGGGCAGAGAGATCTGGGAGTGCAGGTCCATTGGAACATGAACATGAAGTATTGAGCACTTGAAATGTCATAACATTCAAGGACTAGCAGTATATGTTTGGTAGTACAGACGTGATGGGCTGAAGGGCCTCCTCTATATGTTGTATGATTCTATGGGAATGGAGTGTAAAAAGGGAGCAGAATAAATTACTGACATTATAATGAGATGAGCTGTCCAGGAGTTGGGAGCAACATATTTGGGTGGATAGGGGATTGGTTACAGGACAGGGAGCACAGAGAGGATCTCAATGGGCATTTTAAAGTTGGCAGATGGTGATGGCTGGTGTGTCACCAGGATTTTTGGCTATTTATAATCTTTATTAATGACTCCAATAAAGAGTCCAAGAGTGATATATCTGCGCCTGCTGAAGACACAAAGCCAAAGACTGTCAGCAATGAGAAAAATTCAAAAAGGCATTGAAGAGCTATTGACAGGTTGTGAGGGAAAACATGTAGCAGGCAGGTGGACAATGTGTGGAGAAGGCTGAAGATATTCAGTCTATATTAATGATCTGCAAACACGGATAGAGTGCAACAAAGCAAAATTTGTGGATGATACTAATGTAGGTGGAAAAGTAGGCTGTGATAAGGAAATAAATAGTTTACAGATCAATATTGCTAGGCTGGGAGAAAGGGCAAGAGTCTGGCAGCTGGAGTTTAATCTGGATAGCTGTGAAGTTGTCCGTTTTGGCCAGAAAAGATGACCAATTATTCTTTGAATGGGAAGCAGGTTCAAAGTGCATCTGTGCAGAGAGATCTGGGCGTTCTCTCATAGAACATAGAACATAGAAGAATACAGCGCAGTACAGGCCCTTCAGCCCTCGATGTTGCGCCAATCCAAGCCCACCTAACCTACACTAGCCCACTATCCTCCATATGCCTATCCAATGCCCGCTTAAATGCCCATAATGAGGGAGAGTCCACCACTGCTACTGGCAGGGCATTCCATGAACTCACGACTCGCTGAGTAAAGAACCTACCCCTAACATCTGTCCTATACCTACCCCCCCTTAATTTAAAGCTATGCCCCCTTGTAATAGCTGACTCCATACGTGGAAAAAGATTCTCACTGTCGACCCTATCTAAACCCCTAATCATCTTATACACCTCTATCAAGTCACCCCTAAACCTTCTTTTCTCCAATGAAAACAACCCCAAGTGCCTCAACCTTTCCTCATACGATCTTTCTACCATACCAGGCAACATCCTGGTAAACCTCCTCTGCACCCGTTCCAGTGCCTCCACATCCTTCCTATGATATGGCGACCAAAACTGCACACAATACTCCAGATGCGGCCGCACCAGAGTCTTATACAACTGCAACATGACCTCAGGACTCTGGAACTCAATTCCTCTACCAATAAAAGCCAGTACACCATATGCCTTCCTCACCGCACTATTTACCCGGGTGGCAACTTTCAAAGATTTGTGTACATGGACACCAAGATCCCTCTGCTCATCCACACTACCAAGTATCCGACCGTTAGCCCAGTACCCCATCTTTTTATTACTCTTACCAAAGTGAATCACCTCACACTTAGCTACATTGAACTCCATTTGCCACCTTTCTGCCCAGTTCTGCGGCTTATCTATATCCCGCTGTAACCTGCCACATCCTTCCTCACTGTCTGCAACTCCTCCGACTTTCGTATCATCCGCAAACTTGCTCACCCAACCTTCTAACCCCTCCTCCAGGTCATTTATAAAAATGACAAACTGCAATGGTCCCAAAACAGATCCTTGCGGAACACCGCTAGTGACGGCACTCCAAGATGAACCTTTGCCATCAACTACTACCCTCTGTCTTCTTCCAGCCAGCCAACTCCTAATCCAAACCTCCAACTCACCCTCAATGCCATACCTCCGTATTTTTTGCAGTAGTCTACCATGGGGATCCTTATCAAACGCCTTACTAAAATCCATATACACCATATCTACTGCTTTCCCCTCGTCCACCTCCTTAGTCACCTTCTCAAAGAATTCAATAAGGTTTGTAAGGCACGACCTGCCCTTCACAAAACCATGCTGACTATCCTTGATCACATTATTCCTATCCAGATGTTCATAAATCCTATCCCTTACAATTCTCTCTAAGATTTTGCCCACAACAGAAGTGAGACTCACCGGCCTATAGTTACTAGACTCACCGGCCTATAGTTACTAGGCCGGTGAATCTGGGGAACTCACTACCACAGAGTGCAGGGGAAGCAGAATCAATCAACAGATTCAAGAAAGAAATCAATATGTTTCTATGAAAAGCAGGATAAAGATCGATGGGGAGCAGGTAGAAATGTAGAGTTGAGCCATGATCATGTGAAATGATGGAAGGAGCTCGAAGGGCAGGATAAAAACCCGAGGGAGGAGTGGGTTCAGTGAGGGTGACCCTGGGGGTGAACAGTGGGATAAAAACCCGAGGGAGGGGGGGGGGGGTCAGTGAGGGTGACCCTGGGGGTGAACAGTGGGATAAATACCTGGGGGGGGGTCAGTGAGAGTGACCCTGGGGGTGAACAGTGGGATAAATACCTGGAGGGGGGGTCAGTGAGAGTGACCCTGGGGGTGAACAGTGGGATAAATACCTGGGGGGGGGGTCAGTGAGAGTGACCCTGGGGGTGAACAGTGGGATAAATACCTGGAGGGGGGGTCAGTGAGAGTGACCCTGGGGGTGAACAGTGGGATAAATACCTGGGGGGGGGGTCAGTGAGAGTGACCCTGGGGGTGAACAGTGGGATAAATACCTGGGGGGGGTCAGTGAGAGTGACCCTGGGGGTGAACAGTGGGAATAAATACCTGGGGGGGGCGGTCAGTGAGAGTGACCCTGGGGGTGAACAGTGGGATAAATCTTTGAAGGTGACTCAAAGTGACCTTGGCTTGATTCAGAAACCAAGTTTCCAGTTTGAGTGAGTTGTATATGGACAGAGTGATAAGGTATTAAGTTTTTGTAAAAACTGAAAGAACTGCAGATGTTGTAAATCAGAACAAAACCACAAAGGCTGCTGGAAAAGCTTAGCAGGTCTGGCAGCATCTTGTGGAGAGAAATCAGAGTTAACATCTCGAGTTGAGTGACTATCCCTCACAACTGACTTGCTGTTGCTATAGCCTGCTGGGAATAGAGAGTGGGAGTAAGAGAGTCAGGATTAGAGTGGTGCTGGAAAAGCACAGCAGATCAGGCAGTATCTGAGGAGCAGGAAAATCGATGTTTCAGGCAAAAACCTTGATTTTCCTGCTTCTCGGATGCTGCCTGACCTGTGCTTTTCCGATACCACTCTGATCCTGACTCTAATCTCCAGCATCTGCAGTACCCACCTCCGTCCGGTGGGAATAAGAGACTCACATTTGGTGACTAGTGGATAAGGTTGTATAATCAGTTCCTGGTTTATTTTCTGTCAGTGATAAAGTTGATTCATGTAGGTAAGGTTTGAAATGACAGGAGAGTTTGGGCCTGTGAAATGCTCTTCCTATAATATGTCGGAAATTAGGGACACTTCCCATCTCCATGGTAGCCATATATTCAGGAAGTATGTTCAGCTGCAGCATATGATTTATCACATGGAGTGCCCAGAGTTGCGGATGGACTCACTACGGAGCATCCATGAGGCTGAGAATGTGGTGGATAGAACATTCAGCAAGTTAGTCACCCCAGCTATGCCTGTCTCTTTGTCGGTTACATGGAACAGTCTATCTTCCGCAGTTACACCCGGCACCTTTTCCTCCGCTACATCGATGACCATATCGGCTCCACCTCGTGCTCCCACAAGGAGGTTTAACAGTTCATCAACTTCACAAACACATTCCACCCTGACAGTAAATTCACCTGGACCATCTCAGATACCTCCCTCCCCTTCCTGGACCTCTCCATCTCCATCAACAGCTCCCAGGTGGACCAGTTCCCAGGGAGTTCAGGGGATTAGGTAAGAAATTGAAAAGCAGGAGCTCTGGGGTTGTAACCTCAGGATTACTTCCTGTGCCAAGTGCCAGCGAGATCAGGAAGATAGTACAGTTAAATATGTGGCTAAAGAGCTGGTGTAGGAGGGAGGCTTTCAGGTGTGTGGATCACTAGAATGTTTTCTGAGGCAGATGGAACATGAACAGGGAGGATGGGTTGCACCTAAACTGGAGGGCAATATCCTGGCAGGGAGGTTTACCAGTGCCATTCAGGAGGGTTTACACTAGTGTGGCAGGGGGGTGGGATCCAGTGAGGTAGGTCAGCAAGTGAAATGACCCAGAAAGAGCCTAAGGTTAAGGGCAGTACGATTAAGAGGAAGAACAGACAGGGGAGGTTCCTGAACACAGCACACCAGCAGGCTGAAGTATATTTGTTTTAATGTGATGAGTATACTAGGTAAGGTACTTAGAGCTTGAATTAATATATATTACTCTGGTGTTGCAGCGTCACAGAGACATGGTTGAGAGAGACACAAGACTGGCAGCTTAACATTCTGGGATTTAAATGTTTCAGGCGAGATAGAGAGGGCTGTAAAGGAGGTGGGGGAGTGGGAGAATATCCCAGCTGTACTGAGGGAGGACACCTTGGAGGGCTCTCCCAGCAAGGCCATATGGGTGCAGCAGGGGAATAGGAAGGGTGCTATCACTTTGATGGGATTGTACCACAGGCTTCCCAACAGCCAGCGGGTGAGAGAGGAACGGATATACGGACAGATTATGGAAAAATATGGAAACAACAGGATTATTATGGTGAGTGGTTTTAATTTCCCTGACATTACCTGGGACTCCCTTATCACCAGAAACTTGGATGGAGGAGAATTTGTTCAGTATGGTTCAGGATGGTGTTTTGTAACAATATGTCAAGGGGAGGTTTTGGCCCTAATGGTATTATTGTGGCCTGTTAATCCAGGGACCCAGGTAATGTGTTGGGAACCTAGATTCAAATTCTGCCGCAGTGTGGGAGAGGCTGTTCCTGAACCTGCTGGTGCTGGTGTTCAAGATTCAGTATCTTCTGCCTGATTGAAGAGACTGTGGGAGATCGTTCCTGGGGTGGGAGAGGTCTTTGATGATGTTGGAAGCCTTTCTGTGGTAGTGAGCCGTGTAAATGGAGTCCATGGATGGAAGGTCATGGTCTGGGCTGTGCCCACCACCTCCTGTAGTTTCCTGGGCAGAGCAGCTGTTTGAGGATAAATCCATAACTGTCATGTGGGAGTCTTTTTAAGGCCAGTTGTTTGAGTTCAGGACCAGCATGTTCCTGTGAAAGTGGATGATAAGGATGGCAAGATTTAGGAACCTTGAATGACAAAAGAAATTGAAACCTCAGTTAAAAAGAGAAAGGAGGCATATGTAAGGTTCAGGAAACTGAAGACAGACAGAGCCTTTAAAGAATATAAAGAAAATAGGGAAGAACTTAAACAAGGAATGAGAAAGACTGGAAGGGGAAAATCCCAAGGCATTTTATATGTATAAAAGGAGCCAGAGAGTAGCTAGGGAAAGTGTAGGTCCACTCAAGGACAAAGTAAGGAATTTATTGCACACAGCCGGCTGACGTGGGTGGTGTCCTTAATTAATATTTTATATCGGTATTCACCAAGGAGAGGGACATGGTGGATGGTGAGTCTAAAGCCGGGTATGTTGATATTCTGGAGTATGTCAGGAGGAAGTGTTGGGTATTTTGAAAAGCATTAAGGTAGACGAGTCCCTAGGGCCTGATGGGATCTATCCCAGAATGCTGAGGGAGGCAAGGAAATTGTTGGGGCCTTGTATGAAATACTTGCGTCCTCTTTTATCACAGGAGTGGCCTCAGAGGTCTAGAGAATAATCAATGTTGTTCCTGAGTTTAAGAAGGGCAAAACAGGCAATCTGGGAAATTACTGACTGGTGAGCCTTATGTCAGTGGTAGAGAAATTACAGAAGATTCATAGGGACAGAATACTCACATTTGCAAAAGTATGGAGTCTTTAGTGATAGGCAGAAAGACATTGTGCAGGGAAGGTCATGCCTCACAAACTCAAGTGACAGAGATGACTGATGAGGGCAGGGCAGTGGATGGAATCAATATGGGCTTTAGCAAGGTACCTCCATGATAGGCTGGTACAAAAGGTGAAGTCACATTGAATTTGCAGTGAGCACATAAGATAGATACAAAACTGATTTAATCACAGAAGGCAGGCAGGAGCGATGGAAGGGTATTTTTCTGACTGGAGATCTGTGACCAGTGACATTCTGCAAGGATGAGTGCTATAGCAGCTCTGTTTGTAATATATATAAATGAAGGAGAATGTAGGTGACCTGATTAATAAGTTTGCAGATGACACAAAGTTTGTGGAAGGGCTGTGGGTAGTGAGGAGGATTGCTAGAGGATACAGCAGGATACAGAATGGCTGAAAACTTGGGCAAAGAAATGGCCAATGGAGTTTAATCAGGACAAATGTGAGGTGATGCATTTTGGAAAGTCTAATGCAGGAAGGATGTATACGGTAAATGGCAGTATCAACATATGGAGAAATCTTGGTGTACAGGTCCACAGATCCATGAAAGAGGCAACATAAGTGGATAAGGTGGGCAAGAAGACATATAAGGTTAAAAATCCTACAACACCAGGTTATAGTCCAACAGGTTTATTTGATAGTATATGCTTTCGGAGTGCTCCAAAAGCTAGTGCTTCCAAATAAACCTGTTGGTCTATAGCCTGGTGTTGTGTGATTTTTAACTTTGTCCACCCCAGTGCAACACCAGCTTCTCCACATCAAGAAGATGTATAGCATGCTTGCCTTCAACGTTTGGGACAGAGGGTATAAACATATTGGAAAGTCATATTGCAACTGAATAGAACTTTAGTCAGGCCACATTTGGAATACTGTGTGACATTCTGGCTGCCGCACTACCAGAAGGATGTGAAGGCTTTGGAGAAGATACAGAAACAGTTGACCAGGATATTGCCTGGTTTGGAGGGTATTTGCACTGAGGTAAGGTTGATTTTCACTTGAACATCAGAGTCTGAGAGGTGACCCAGTAAACGTTTACAAAATTGGGAGGCATGGATAGAATGGATAGTCAGTCTTTCTCTCAGGATAGAAATATCAGTTACTAGGGACATATGTTTAAGGTAAAGGGGGGAGTAAGTTGAAAGGAGATGCGAGAGGCAGGTTTTTTACACAGAGGGTGGTAAGTCCCTGGAATGTGCTTCCAGAGGAGATGGTGGAGATGGATACAAAAGCATTGTTTAAGAGGCATCTTGAGAGATACATGAATCAGCAGGGAATATGGATTTTGTAGAGGCAAAGGGTTTTTAGTTTAGAAAGGCATAATGTGTCAGTGCAATCTTGATGGGCCGAAGGGCCTGTACTGTTCTTTGTTTCTTGTGTTGAATGGTGAGGCAGGATTGATGGGCTGAATGGTCTGTGGCAGTTCCTTATTTTTTCTGTTGTTACAAATGGGACTAACTGCAAGGTAGAGACTCGGTGGGCTGAATGGCCTCCTGTGCTATGATGGTCCATCCTGAAACTAACACTGTTTTAATTGCTGTCTAACCTCATCGTCTTAATGGAGAATTACTGTTGTCACTGACTGGGATCCTCCCTCTCCCTCTCTCTCTCTCTCTCTCTGTAGGGGCCAAGAGGACTTCTTGGACCCCGAGGATCTCCAGGACCCCCTGGACAACCCGTACGTCCGATCAGCTCCTTTCAAACATTCCTCTTTTCATTTGTTTTGTTCTATATTTTCATAATGAACTAGTTTAATGTGTCTGGGGCAGGGGGAGAGGGGAGGGGGATTGTTTTACACAGTGTGTTGTTGGGGTCTGGAAGGTGCTGCCTGAAAGGGCGGTGGGAGCAGATTCCATCAGAACTTTCACACAGGAACCGGGGGGGGGGGGGGGGGGGAATTGCAGGCCAATGGGGAGGTGAGTCTAACTGGAAAGATTGTTCAAGGAGCTTGTACAGGATTGGAGGGCTGAATGGCCTCTGCTGGAGGATTTATTGATTTAAGAAAACCAATCCTTCCCTTTGAATGTCAAACAATTCCTTTTGTGAAAGCTCTGAGTCGCTAACAATAGAGTGGGGAAGTTTCTAGAACACAATAAATATTTGTTCATTTAAAGATAGTTTTTAATATTTTCCCCTTTTTCAGGGTCCTACTGGTTTGGATGGGCCTCAAGGTTCCAAAGGAAACATGGTGAGGGAATATCCAACAGTTGACAGGAATTTAGTCAATATCTGTGTGTCACTATGTGAGTGAGTGTGTGTGAGCGTGTGTATAAGAGTGCACGTTCGTGCAAGAGAGTGAGTGACAGGCAGGTATTGAAAGTAATAGTGTGTAATACTGTGAGAGTACATCTCTGTGTGAGAGCATGTGTGTGAGAGCTTTTGTTTGGGTGAATGTGATTGGGTGTGAGAGAGAGAGTGTGATTGGGTATGAATATGATCTGATGTGAGTGTGAAAGAGTAATTGTGTGCAAGTGAGTGTGAGAGTGTGAATATGACTGGGTGAGTGTGAGTGTGACAGTGTGAGACTGTGGCTGGATGTGTGAGAAAGTGTGTGTGGAAGAGTATAACTGTGACTTGGTGTCCATGAGAGAGTGAGAGTGTGACTGAGTGTGATTATGAGAGTGTGAGTATCACTGTGTGACAGTGTGTGAGTAGCGAGATTGAGTGTGAGAGTGTATGAAAATGTGTGTGAGAAAGTGTGGCTATAACTGTCTATGAGTGTGAATGTGACTGTGTATATGTGACTGGCTGTGAATGAGTGTAACAGTGTGTGTAAGTGTGACTGTGTGTGAGTGAGTATGACTGTGAGAGTGTGAGTGTGCCTGGGTGTATGAAAATGTGTCAGTCAGAGACTGATTGTGTGAGTGTGTGTGTGTAGGATAAAATGAGCGTGTGGGGTGAGTGTTTACTCTGTGAGTGTTTGATGAAATTGTGACTTAACTTGATTTGGACATTTGCTATGTTCAGATTTTCTTGTGGTTTCATTTCTGGCACTCACTTTCTCTCTCCTCCATCTCTCTCTCTCTCTCTCTCCCCCCACCCCTCTGTCCTGTCTCACTGTCATTCTCATTCCATCTCTCTCACTCTCACACTTTTTCTCTCCCTCACACACACTCTTACACTCTCTCTCATACACTCCCACTCTCGCACTCTTTCTCTCTCACACACGCACTCTCTCTCTCACACACACACACTTTCTCTCACACACACTCTCTCCCTCTCTGTCTCTGTGATACACACACACATACTCTGTCTCTCTCATACATACATTCTCTCTCTCATATACTCATACTCTCTTTCTCTATCTCTCTCACACACACACACGCACACACTGTCACACACACTCTCACACACTATTCCTCTCTTATGCACTCTTACACTCTCTCTCTCTTTCTCTCTCTCTCTCTCTCTCCCCCCCCCCCCCCACCTCACACACTCTCACATTCTCTCTCTCTCTCTCTCTGTCCAGGGTCCGCAGGGGGAGCCTGGTCCCGCGGGTCAGCAGGGAATCCCAGGACCCCAGGTAGGTCAGCAGCAGCTGAGAGGTCACCGTAAGTGGGAGAAACCGAGGGGAGGGGAGAGGGAGAGGGAGGGAGGGGAGGGAGAAGAGGGGAGAGGGAGGGAGGGGAGGGCATAGCTAGTAGACACAAAGGTAGGATGAGCGTAGAGCTTTCGGGAGGTAGAGTGGAAAGGAGGGCTAGAGGATTGTGATGTGGGACGGAGGGGGAGGGGAGGGTGCAGTGTGGGTGGAGGTTAGTTGAGGTAGAGGGAAGGATGGAGTGGAGTGGGATGGGAGGAGTTGTGGAAGATGGGAGTGTGAGTATAGAGGGGTTGAGGGGCCAGAGGGGAGTAGGGAGGTGGTAGGGGAGTGGTCAGTCAGGGAGGAGAGGTTGATAATCTCAGTAGTTTTGGAATACCAGGAATATATTGGAATATTTTGGAATATCTGGCTGACCACCTGCAGCAACTTGTTCAGGGGATCGGGTTTCTCTGAAATCCCAAAGACTTGCTCTGTCCTGACTGCTGCTACAACCCCATTGGCTCCTTTTGTTTGTTTAAAAATTGGAAGTGTGAAGATTTATTGAAACTGGGTCAGTGCCAGATCTGAGTGAACTCTCTCAGAAGCTGAAACGACTGTTTGAAACAAACCCCGGTCCGAAGTGATTGGAAATATTTCTCTGTCTCTGTCTCTGTCTCTCGCAGGGTCTGATTGGGCCTCAAGGTACCATTGGGCCTCCAGGAGCCAAGGTAAGGCTGAACCATGGCCTCGTGCCCCAGGAATTCTCCCACATCGTAACACTCAGCGTCTTGGTCTTACCCAACAATGTTCCTCTGAAAGCTGTAAACTCTCTGCTTTTTGTTTTCCAGGGCCCTCCGGGTAAGGCTGGGTTACCAGGCCTCCCAGGAGCTGATGGACCTCCGGTAAGTTACCAGCCTCCTCCCTCACAGCCTCCTCCTTCAGCAAGACCCTCCCTCACAGATAGACCCTCCCTCAGCAAGACCCTCCCTCACAGACAGACCCTCCCTCAGCAAGACCCTCCCTCACAGTCTCCTCCCTCACAACCTCTTTTCTCAGTGTGACCCTCCCTCAGCAAGACCCTCCCTCACAGACCCTCCCTCAGCAAGACCCTCCCTCACAGACCCTCCCTCACAGATAGATCCTCCCTCAGCAAGACCCTCCCTCACAGATAGACCCTCCCTCAGCAAGACCCTCCCTCACAGACAGACCCTCCCTCAGCAAGACCCTCCCACACAGCCTCCTCCCTCACAGCCTCCTTTCTCATTGTGATACTCCCTCACAGACAGATCCTCGCTCAGTGTGACCCTCGCTCAGTGTGACCCTCGCTCAGTGGGACCCTCGCTCAGTGGGACCCTCGCTCAGTGGGACCCTCGCTCAGTGGGACCCTCCCTTAGTGTGACCCTCCATCACAGACAGACCCTCGCTCAGTGTGACCCTCGCTCAGTGTGACCCTCCCTCAGTGTGACCCTCCCTCAGTGTGATCCTCCCTCAGTGTGATCCTCCCTCAGTGTGACCCTCCCTCACAGACAGACCCTCGCTCAGTGTGACCCTCCCTCAGTGTGACCCTCGCTCAGTGTGACACTCCCTCACAGACAGACCCTCCCTCAGTGTGACCCTCCCTCACAGACAGACCCTCGCTCAGTGGGACCCTCCCTCAGTATGACCCTCCCTCACAGACAGACCCTCGCTCAGTGTGACCCTCGCTCAGTGTGACCCTCCCTCAGTATGACCCTCCCTCACAGACAGACCCTCACTCAGTGTGACCCTCCCTCAGTGTGACCCTCCCTCACAGACAGACCCTCGCTCAGTGTGACCCTCGCTCAGTGTGACCCTCGCTCAGTGTGACCCTCCTTCAGTGTGATCCTCCCTCAGTATGACCCTCCCTCAGTGTGACCCTTCGTCACAGACAGACCCTCTCTCAGTGAGACCCCTCCCTCAGCCCTCTCAGAGAAGGCTGTCTGTCTGTGAGTAGTCAAACCCCAGCAGGGAGTTCCCTGTTTAAACCGTACAGAGCCGGTGGTCTGTGTGAAGCTGGAGCAGGGGGATGTGCCGGCCTGCTTTGGGAAGCAATGATCTTGATTTGTGTCTGTCTTCAGGGCCACCCCGGTAAAGAGGGACCAGCTGGAGAGAAGGGTGCTGAGGTAAGATCGGGACCCAGAGTCCCACTCCATTAGCCCCACATTGATTTGTGCTTAGTCAGCATTTGAATGGAGTCTGTTTGCTCATGGTACACTTTCTACATTAACGTTTTAGGGTTCCACAGGACCACAGGGTCCAATCGGATATCCAGGACCTCGCGGAGTTAAGGTAACGCCCAATTCCAGTCTGTCTTTGAGGACGATGGAGCTGCCCAGATTCTCAGTGGGGAGTTGGTCAATCTCACGGAGCTGACTCCGATTAATTTTATTTTTAAACAGGGAGCTGATGGAGTTCGTGGTCTCAAAGGAGCAAAGGGAGAAAAGGTAAAAATTCTACCAACTTCACTTCCCTTTAATTTTAATTCTTCGTGCTGTATATCTGCAGAGAGTGGACCTGAGGCACAGGAGCTGAATGGGATAGGAATCCTCAGAATGGCCAGGTTAGCTGCTATCCCAGCTGAAGGAGCAGGGGCTGACACCTCATTCCTCACTTTCCGTGATGTGGAACCTTTCCCATACAGTCTTGAGACAGGAGCCAGGCAGCTCGGAGGGAGGGGGAGAGAGAGAGAGGAAGGCACAGACAGAGAGAGGGAGGGAGGGAGGGTTGGAGAGAGGGAGTGGGCAAGGGAGTCACACTTCCTGGTGTGTGGCAGACGCACACCTAATCCTGATCAGGGCACTTCTATGTTCACAATCACCTCCATCTGCTTCCAATTCCTCATCTGCATTTACCTCCTGCCCCTCCCTCCACCACTTCCTGCCCCTCCTTCCATCTCCCCTGCTCCTCCCTCCATCACTTCCTGCCCCTCCCTCCACCACTTCCTGCCCCTTCTTCCATCTCCCCTGCCCCTCCCTCCATCACTTCCTGCCCCTCCCTCCACCACTTCCTGCCCCTTCTTCCATCTCCCCTGCCCCTCCCTCCATCACTTCCTGCCCCTCCCTGCCGATGAGAATATGCAGCTGGTAAAATGTAAATAGTGAGAAGGCCATAGCCATGTCCCAGGTCAATCTCAGCTCCAGGACATCTCTGCAGGAGTCCCTCAGGGGAGTGTCCTAGGCCCAACCATCTCCAGCTGCTTCATCAATGACCTTCCCTCCATCATAAGGTCAGAAGTGGGAATGTTCACCGACGATTGCACAGTGTTCAGCTCCATTCACAACTCCTCAGACACTGAAGCAGCTCCATGTTCAAACGCAACAGGATCTGGACAATGTCCAGGCTTAGACTGACAAGTGGCAAATAACATTCACACCACACAAATGCCGGGCTGTGACTATCACCAATAAGAGATAATCTAACCACAGCCCCTTGATATTCAATGGTGTTACCATCACTGAATCCCCCACTATCAACATCCTGGAAGTTATCATTGACTAGAAACTCAACTGAACTCACCACATAAACACAGTGGCTGTAAGAGCAGGTCAGAGGCTAGGGACACCGCAGCGAGAAACTCCCCTCCTGACTCCCCAAAGTCTGTCCCACTATCTACAAGGCACAAGTCAGGAGTGTGATGGAATACTCCCCACTTGCCTGGACGGGGGCAGCTCCAACAACACTCAAGAAGCTTGACACCATCCAGGATAAAGCAGCCGCTTGATTGACATCACATCCACAAACATCCCCCTCCTTCCACCACCGACACTCAGTAGCAGCAGTGTGTACTATCTACAAGATATACTGCAGAAATTCACCAATGATCCTCAGACAGCACCTTCCAAACCCATGACCATTTCCATCTAGAAGGACAAGGGCAGCAGGTACATGGGAACACCACCCCCTGCAACTTCCCTTCCAAGCCACTCACCATCCTGATATGGAAATATATCGCCGTTCTTTCATTGTCACTGGATCAAAATCCTGGAATTCCCTCCCTAAAGGCATTGTGGGTCTACCTACAGCACATGGACTGCAGCGGTTCAAGAAGGCAGCTCACCCGCCTCACTTTGTCAAGGGACAACTAGGGACGGGCAATAAATGCTGCCCAGCCAATGATGCCCATGTTCTGTGAGTGAATAAAAATAGCTTCTTGAGGTTTTGAAGAGTGACATGAGATGTATAAACATTATTACAATAGCTTCTGTTTAACTGAAAGCAGATCCATCCCCTTCCAGGAAAAGCTTCAGGCATCTTCACAATGAGCTGTGATAGGCTGGGACCAGGGAACCTTGAACATGTGTTACCAATAACATTCAACTATAAAGGAGTCAGACTTGGAAGGCCCTTTAAATAAACGGTTTAAATATTCAGTAATTTTAGCTTATTCCCAAATATTCAGGCTGATAGTCTCACTTAAATGTGATACTCAGTTTGCAGTTGTTCACAACATAGAATCCCGACAGTGTGAAAGTAGGTCATTCAGCCCATCGAGTCCATGCTGACCCTCCAACAAGCAGCCCATCCCCCCTGTATCCCTGCATTCTCCATGCCAATCCACCTAACCTGCACATCTTTGGACTGTGGGATGAAACAGGAGCACCCACAAGTCAACAGTCACCCAAGACTGGGATCGAACCCAGGTCCCTGGCACTGTGAGCCACCATGACACCATGTGACAGAATACCTTCCAAGCATTGACGTGTACTGAGGCTCAGGAGCAATTCCAAAAGAAAATATTGTGCTCAGCCCCAGAAAGAGAGGTCCAATGAGAAAGCTTGGTCCATGAGGTGGGTTTACAGAAGTCCAAAACTAGAGGGTATAGGTTTAGGGTGAGACAGGAAATATTTAAAAGGAGTAACATTTTCACACAGAGGGTGGTGTGTCTATGGAATGAGCTGTCAGGGGAAGTGGTACAATTACAACATTTAAAAGGCATCTGGTTAGGTATATGAATAGGTAAAAACAAGGGCTGCGGATGCTGGAAACCAGAGTCTAGATTAGAGTGGTGCTGGAAAAGCACAGCAGGTCAGGCAGCATCCGAGGAGCAGGAAAATTGATGTTTCGGGCAAAAGCCCTTCATCAAGAATAGAGGCCCTGATGAAGGGCTTTTGCCCGAAACGTCGATTTTCCTGCTCCTAGGTATATGAATAGGAAGGTTTAGAGGGATATGGGCCGGATGCTGGCAATTGGGAAGAGTTCAGTTTAGGAAACTTAGCCGCATGGATGGGATGGGCCGAAGGACCTGTTTTCACGCTGTGTTACTCGAAATGTCTTCAATCAGAAAGTGAGTTTGAAAGAGGAACAGAGTGAGAAAGGGGTGTGGAGTGAAGGGCATTAACAATGGAATTCCTGAGTTTGGGATCCAGGTATCTGAAGGCAGGGCTGCCAGCAATCGGATAAATCTGTTTTGGAGCCAGGATTTCTGAAGCTGCAGTTACTTGGAATCATCCTTCAGTTCAATAGGACAGTGCTCCCTGGCTCCAACCTCATCTTCCTGATCACAGCCAGAAAATCCCTCACATTGGCTTGCCCCTCCTCCTGCACTATTACCTCTGGTGTCCCTGAGGGATTATTCCTCCCCGACATACTCACCTGTATTCACTAACCTCCATTGGATCTGGTCAAGAACCGCATCAATTTTAAAATTTTCATTCTTGTTTACAAATCCCTCCATCGCCTCTGTCTCTCCAATCTTCTCCAGGCCCATAACCCACCCAGTTCTCTGCTCAAATTCTGACCTCACCTTTTCTGGAATGAAATCCTCCAACATTGGTGGCCGTGGCTTCTGCTGTCTGGACTACAAGCTCTGCAATTCCTTCCTTAACCTCTCTCTGTCCCCCTCGTCCCACTCCTCCTCCTCTCTCCCGTGTCTGCCAGCTTACGCATTTTGGAAGGTCAAGTACAGGTGGAAATCATATTAGAGCCATTGGGAGTATTGCATACAGAGGGCTGTAGGTATCGCAGGTGCACAGGTAAACCTCCTGTCGGGTGACAGGGCAGGTAGATAAGGGAGTAAAAAAGCTTTTGACATGCTTACCTTCATTGGATGAGACATTGAGTATAAGGATAGGCAAATTATACTGCAGCTTTATAGAACTTTAATTAGGCCACACTTGGAATATTGTGTACAGTTCTGGCTACCACACTACCAGAAGGATGTAGATGTTTTGGGGAGGGGACAGAAAGGTTTACTGGGATGTTGTTGAGTATGTTGTCTAGTTTTAGTTATGAAGAAAGGTTGGACAGACTGGGTTTGTTTTCACTGGAACGCAGGAGGTTGAGGGGTGAATGTCATGGATATAGTGGATAGCATGAGGCTTTTTCCCAGGATGGAGGGATCAATTACTCAGGGATTCGGGTTCAAGGTGTGAGGGGGAGGGAAGTTTAAAAGAGACATGGTGAGGTCAGGTTTTTCACACAAAGGGTGGTGAGAGCCTGGAACCCGCTGCCAGAGGAGGGAATGGAAGCAGACACAATAGCAGTGTTCAAGAAGCACCTGAATGGATACAGGAATAGGAAGGGAATAGAGGGATACGGATCCTGTAAGTGAAGACAGTTTCAGTATGGAAGGGCAAAATGTGTCAGCGCAGGGACGGAGGGCTGGTTTCAGTGCTGTGTTATTTTTTGTTCTTTCGAACATAGAACATAGAAAAGTACAGCATAGTACAGGCCCTTCAGCCCACGATGTTGTGCCGAGGATTATTCCTAATCTTAAATAAAATAGATGAGATAAAAACAATGACTGCAGATGCTAGAAACCAGATTCTGGATTAGTGGTGCTGGAAGAGCACAGCAGTTCAGGCAGCATCCAAGGAGCTTTGAAATCGACGTTTCGGGCAAAAGCCCTTCATCAGGAATAAAGGCAGTGAGCCTGAAGCATGGAGAGATAAGCTATCCATGTGCATGTCCAGCAGTCGCTTAAGTGTCCCCAATGACTCTGCTTCCACCACCACTGCAGGCAACTCATTACATGCATTCACAACTCTCTGTGTAAAGAACCTACCTCTGACGTCTCCTCTATACCTTCCTCCTAATATCTTCAAACTATGACCCCTCGTACCAGTCAATCCTGCCCTGGGGAAAAGTCTCTGGCTGTTGACTCTCTCCATGCAGCTCATTACCTTGTATACCTCGATCAGGTCACCTCTCTTCCTCCTTCTCTCCAGAGAGAAAAATCCGAGCTCAGTCAACCTCTCTTCATAAGGCAAGCCCTCCAGTCCAGACAGCATCCTGGTAAACCTTCTTTGCACCCTCTCCAAAGCCTCTGTATCTTTCCGATAGTAGGGCGACCAGAACCGGACACAATATTCCAAGTGTGGTCTCACCAGGGACTTGTAGAGCTGCAGCAAAACCTCACAGCTCTTAAACTCGATCACCCTGTTAATGAAAGCCAAAACACCATATGCTTTCTTAACAACCCTATCTACTTGGGTGGCAGCTTTGAGGGATCTATGTACTTGCACACCCAGATCCCTCACTATCTTTAGTCCTATATTCAGCATTTAAGTTCGACCTTCCAAAATGCATCACTTCGCATTTATCCAGGTTGAACTCCATCTGCCATTTCTCAGCCCAGCTCTGCAACCTGTCTATGTTGCGCTGCAGCCTGCAGTATCCCGCAATACTATCAACGATACCTCCAACCTTTGTGTCATCTTCAAATTTATTAACCCACCCTCAACCTCCTCATCCAAGTCATTTATAAAAGCTACAAAGAGCAAAGGGCCAAGTACAGAGCCCTGTGGGACACCACTCAACACTGACCTCCAGGCAGAATACTTTCCATCTACAACCACTCTCTGACTTCTGTCAGCCAACCAATTCTGAATCCAGACAGCCAAATCTCCCTGTATCCCATACTTCCTGACTTTATGAATGAGTCTACCATGGGGAACCCTATCAAATGTCTTGCAGAAGTCCATATACACCACATCCACTGCTTGACCTTCATTGACCTGTCTTGTCACCTCCTCAAAGAACTCAAGAAGACTTGTGAGGCATGACCTGGCCCTCACAAAGCCATGCTGACTGCCTTTAACCACACTTTGCTTTTCCAAATAGTCATAAATCCTATCCCTCAGAATTCTTTCCAAAACCTTGCTCACTACAGACGTAAGACTGTAATAGAACATAGAACATTACAGCGCAGTACAGGCCCTTCGGCCCTCGATGTTGCGCCGACCTGTCATACCAATCTGGAGCCCATCCCTCCTACACTATTCCATGTACGTCCATATGCTTGTCCAATGACGACTTAAATGTACTTAAAGTTGGCGAATCTACTACCGTTGCAGGCAAAGCATTCCATATCCTTACTACTCTCTGAGTAAAGAAACTACCTCTGACACCTGTCCTATATCTATCACAATTGTCAGAAATTTTCCTATCCCCTTCTTGAAAAGTGGAACAACATTCGCCTCCTTCCAATCCTCTGGTACGACTCCCGTGGAGAGTGAGGTGGCAAATATCCTCACCAACGGCTTAGCAACCTCCTTTCTCACTTCCTGGAGCAGCCTAGGATAAATCTGGTCTGGTCCTGGGAACTTATCAATCTTAATGTTTTCCAAAATTTCCAGCACATCAACTTCATCAATCTTGATCTGGTCAAGTCTGTATCCCAGCTCAATTTTCATTCACAACAAGGTCCCTTTCCTCAGTGAAAACCGAAGCAAAATCTCGTTTAGGGCTTCCCCTATCTGCTCAGACTCCACGCACAAGTTCCCTCCGCTATCCCTGACCGGCCCTACCTTCTCCCTGATCATTCTCTTATTCCTCACATATGAGTAAAAAGCCTTTGGTTTCTCTCTAATCCGTCTTGCCAAGCCTTTTTCGTGTCCCCTCCTGGCTCTCCTCAGTCCATTTCTGAGCTCCTTTCTAGCAAGCCTGTAACCCTCTAAAGCTGTGCTAGATCCTTGCTTCCTCCCTCTTACATAAGCTGCCTTTTTTCTTTTGACAAAAAGTTCCTCTGTTCTCGTCATCCAAGGTTCCTTAATCTTACCCCCCTTCTTACCTGACTCAGAGGAATGAATTTGTCCATCACTCGCAACAACTTCTCCTTAACCTGTCTCCACATGTCTGCTGTGCCCTTTCTGTAGAACAATTGCTCCCAGTCTGTACTACCCAACTCCTGTCTGATCGCGTCATAATTTCCTTTTCCCCAATTAAATATCTTCCCTCGGTAACTGCTCCTTTCCCTCTCCAAGGGAAATGTGAGGCAGTTGTGATCCCTTTCACCAAAGTGTCCTCCCACCGCGAGATCTGACACCTGTCCTGGCTCATTGCCGAGCACCAAATCCAAAATGGCCTCTCCCCTCGTTGGCCTGTCTACATATTGAGTAAGGAAACCCTCCTGAACACACCCGACACAAACGGCTCCATCCAAACCATCTGCACTAAGGCGGTTCCAGTCAATATTGGGAAAGTTAAGTCACCCATAACAACTTGGCGCCCTCCCACTTTCTCCAACCTCCCCCCCCCCCCCCCCCCCCCCCCCACCTCTTTAAGAAGCTCCTTAAACCTGAACTCTCTGAACATACTGCATGTCAATGCTTCTGATATTTATTTCTGTGGCTTGATGCACAGTTTGCTTTCTCACACTCCAGCGAAATACCTCAGGATTCAATTTATTGAATTAAGGTCAGTGCAGGATGGTGTACAATTGTGAGAGGAGCAGGAGGATTTGGGAAGTTTGATTGTCCAGGGGTTGAATTGGTTGTGAACTCTGACTGACCCAGACAATGCTGACTGTGTTGGTGTGAGATAATGAGATGAGACATAGTCAAGTGGAGAAACTTTATAAATGCTAGGCTGGAGAAATGGGCACTTATAGCAATCAGTCTCACCAAAAGCTTGTGCTGTGCTGTACGCTGCACATCCACACTGTTTACAAAAGGAAACAGACCATTGACCTTCCCTCCCTCTGGCCTCAGTTGTTCTGAGATTGTCCTGGAGTGGGGGAGGACAGTCCGCCAACCCCTCATCCTGTCAAAGGCCCTTAACCAGCCAATGGGAATGGAGCCCCTGTCCATAGCCTGCCCCCTCAAGGTGTGGCTCTCTCCACCCCAACCACCCCATCAGTTACCACCTCCTGCCTCCTCACTCCCTGCCCAAAGCACAGTCCCTGAGCACTCAGTGGCCCTCCCCTCCCCTCTCATCTCATCCCCTCCCCTCCCTGTTCCGCCCCTCTCCTCCCTTCCAATCCCACCCCCAGTGTGGGTCCATCCTCTGCTTCCCCACTGACACCCCACACCACGGCCTGATCCCAAACACTGGGCTGAGAGGTTTGGAATTGCCAGGGGAGCCTGCCTTAGTTTTACTGGCTATTCCCTGGGGCAGGATGTTTCTCTGAGAAAGAGAGACTCTCTGACTCCAACCGGTGAATGTAGCCCCGGGGTCTAACCCAGGTGTGGGAATGTTGGCATCACCATACTGCAGAAATCCCGATTGGCCATGGCCATAAGGAATGGTAGGCTAGGTTTGAAGGGCTGAATGGTTTGTTCCTGATCCTAGTTTCCAGGAATCAGCTCTTTTCTGTTGATGGTTTGGGTGATTTTTTGCTGAAGAATGTTTCGGTGCTGTTTGCTCCTACCTGCTATGAATAGGAGACAGATTTTACTGGGGAAGTTAAGGACGTGAAAACATTCAGAAAAGTTCTTCATTTCTGAAAGACTAACTCTTGGGAGGTGATGGATGTGGGATTCTATTTGCCAGATATTATTATGTGAGATCCTGAACAGGGAATGGACTGGAGAAAGTGGAGCTCTTGACTGTCTGTGATGAATCATTTATTACAATTAACATCCATTCTTCAGGGCAAGCAAGTGATTAAGAGATGGGTCTGACTGACATCACTGGAGTTTAATTAAATCCTGGAGTGAAAGCAAATATCTTCAATAAAACTAAAATAAAAGAAGCTGTAGATGTTGGAAATCCGAAACAAGCAAAAACTGAGAATTCTGGTGAAACTCAGCAGGTCTGGCAGTCACCTGTGGAGAGACAGCAGAGTCAATGTTTTGGGTCCAGTGAGAACAACAGGCATGTGAGATGTTCAGTAACTCCCTCCTGACTGTGTCCCAGAGTGTCGCCACCACTGAAGGGTCACTGGACTTGAAATGTTAACTCTGTTTCTCTCTCCAACTGTCCAATAAACAACAAGATCCAGCATTTAAATCTCCCTGTTTCTTTCCTCATCATTCAGCAAATATCAGGGAAGCAGACAGCTCACTCTCCTGACGCTCCGGGTGTGCACAGAGTGCTGTAGGAGGAGGGCTTGAGCACATTGATGTTTAGGAAAACGAGAGGTGACCTCATTGTAACATACAAGATGCATAGGGCACTTACCGGGGTGAATGTGGAAAGGATCGTCCCCTTTTGTGGGAAAGCCTCACAGCAGAGGGCATCGTCTCAGAAATTAGGGTTGCACACTTAAGACAGAAATTCCATCTCACTTCTTCTCTCAGATGGGAAGGAATCTGTGGAATTCTTTATCACAGAGGGCTGTTGAGGCTGTGGCATTAAATAAATTCAAGGCTGAAAGAGCCAGATTTTTAATCAGAAAGGGAATCGAGGGTTATATTGAAAAGGTAGGAGGGTGGAGTTAAGAATATCAGATCAGCCATGAACTTATTGAATAGCAGACCAGGCTCGATGGGCTGAATGGCCTATTTCTACTCTGCATTTCTGCATCTTATTATCTTGTGATCATGGTGCTGTGGTAGTGTCCCTATCTCTGAGTTAAAAACTCAAGTCCCAGTTCAGATAGATGGTCACAAAGGAGTGTCAAACAGGATGACTTAAATCTCTCAGAGCAGACTGCTGGAGGGCTGCTGTATCAAACATGCACAGGATACCACCCCAGCCCAACACGGGCACCTCCACATCTGCCCACCTTTACCTGAACCAGGCTGCCTGTGCAGCCGAGTGTTAATGTGGGTCAGTGAGCAGAGCGCAGGATACTGGGTGAAGAGGACATGGTGTGGGCTAGAGGCCAGACTCTGAGTTTTGGATGACACGAGGCAGTTTGAACTGAATTTATAAACATTTGCTTGTAGCCGCCTCTGGGTGGAGACCCTGAGCAGGGACCATGGCTGATGTTTCTCTCTCTCTCTAATCCAGTCACAGAGTCATAGAGATGTATAGCACGGAAACGGACTCTTCGGACCAACTCATCCATTCTGACCAGATATCCCAAATTAATCTATTCCCATTTGCCAGCACTTGGCCCATATCCATCCAAACCCTTCCTATTCATGTACCCATCCAGATGCCTTTTAAATGTTGTACATCTTTCCCCTCTCACCCTAAACCTATGCCCTCTAGTTTTGGACTCCCCACTCCATTGTCTGTTAACCCTATCCAGGGAGAACTAGCCATTTGGATACTGGGAGAACTGGCTCAAAGGTAGAAGACAGAGGGTCGTGGTGGAGGGTTGTTTTTCAGACTGGAGGCCTGTGACCAGTGGAGTGCCACAAGGATCGGTGCTGGATCCTCTACTTTTTGTCATTTATATAAATGATCTGGATGTAAATATAGAATATAGTTAGTAAGTTTACAGACGACACTAAAATTGGAGGTGTAGTGGACAGCGAAGAGGGTTCCCTCAGATTACAACAGGATCTGGACCAGATGGGCCAATGGGCTGAGGAGTGGCAGATGGAATTTAATTCAGATAAATGTGAGGTGCTGCATTTTGGGAAAGCAAATCTTAGCAGGACTTATACACTTAATGGTAAGGTCTGAGGGAGTGTTGCTGAACAAAGAGACCTTGGAGTGCAGGTTCATAGCTCCTTGAAAGTGGAGTCGCAGGTAGATAGGATAGTGAAGGAGGTGTTTGGTATGCTTTCCTTTATTGGTCAGAGTATTGAGTACAGGAGTTGGGAGGTCATGTTGCGGCTGTACAGGACATTGGTTAGGCCACTGTTGGAATATTGCGGGCAATTCTGGTCTCCTTCCTATCGGAAAGATGTTGCGAAACTTGAAAGGGTTCAGAAAAGATTTACAAGGATGTTGCCAGGGTTGGAGGATTAGAGCTACAGGGAGAGGCTGAATAGGCTGGGGCTGTTTTCCCCGGAGCGTCAGTGGCTGAGGGGTGACCTTTTTGAGGTTTGTATTTTTATCTGATTGTCACAAGCCTTTGTGTGAAGTCTGTGCTGTTGACTGTTTTGTGTTTTGGATGGTACAGGTTTCCTCTGTTGTCCCGATAATCGATGTGAACACTCCAACAGCCAGGCTTTGAGGGACAGTGGGATCTCTGTGTGTCATTCCTCAGCAAATGTTACCTCTTTACTTAATTCACAAGGACCATCTGCTCACTCTCACGTACCTGCTAGTGGGTGTTTGCTGTGCACAGATTGGCCAGTTCGAACAGATTTCATTCACTCTGAGATCCTGAACACAATTCAAATTATGGGATCCCTGCCTCAGTATTGAGGGGATTGAACTGGTTTAATCTGGCCAGTTAGCAGCTTATTTCCAAAACTGGGAGGAACCCTCCAGATAACTGTGTTTTTTTCCAGATTTGCTTGGTCAGTTTCTTTCGGGAGGAGTTGGCCTGGTGGCCTGGAGCCAGTATGGGTGGGAAAAAAGAGAAAGCGAGGAATATTCAAACCACAGGAGGAGGAGAATGAGACTGAGGCTGAAGTCCACATCTCCATGGTCTGAATGTCCGAGAGAGACAGAGAGCAGGTCTTGGCATCCTGTTGCTGCAAGGTGTGGCAAATAAAAATAAAACCCTGCAGATACTGGGAATCTGACACAAACAGGCAAATTGCTGGAGAATCTCAGCGGGTCTGAGGAGAGAGAAACTCCAGTCTGAGTGCGAGATCCTGCTGGTTGTGGTAAATAGCTATTTCTCAGACTGGAGATGACGAATGGTGTTCCCCAGGGTTCTTGCTGGAGCCACCACTGTTGTACCTGTATACCTAAGTGAATTACAGAGTAACATTTCAAAATTTGCCAATGATGTGAGACTTAGAGGAATGGTCAATGATGATTGTGATGCCAGAAGCAGTCAGTGGTGGTGGAGTGAGAGCCTGCGGTCTGGGGGAAGGTACGAGAGTGTGAGGGACGAGGTGATGTGCAGAGAGAGAGGTGATACTGACTCACTCGTAGAGGGTATTGACCAGGATGGTTGCGGTGAGAAGGGGCTGGAGAAGCCAGCAAGTTGCTCCTGACTGAGGTTTCACTGAGGGATACCATTCAGAGCAGATATAAACATGAGTGCTGGGAGGAAGGGGAACACTCACAAATGAAAATGATGAATGATTCCAAAAGGAAGTTGAGGGAAATAAACTCAGGGTTTTGGGAATGCAGCATAAGAATGAGAGTGACTGTGTTCCTCAGTGGGGAGGCCAGAGTGAGTGGCGTCCTATGTTGTAAATAACTCTCTGGCCCCAGTCTATTTAATCACAGGCACCTACTGTTTTATTTTTCTGAGCTAATGTTTGTTGTGCTTTACATCACAGTTTCTCAAACTAATTAACTTCTGACACTAAGTGTCCTCAGTTCCTTCAGTCAAAGTGAAATGTTTGCTTTCTCCTGATTGGAAAGTGTTTGCTGGTAGTTACAATCATCTTTGTCACTCTCTGTCTCTTTTCAGGGTGAAGATGGCTTTCCTGGGTTTAAAGGTGACATGGGTGTGAAAGGTGAAAGGGTAAGCTCCTTTCCCAGTGCCTCGCATTGTATTCACTCTGTGCTGCGTTCCTCTGGCCCAGCCACAACACAGACAGATTCTCAGTGGGACTAGCTTGGGTCTCACTCTCTGCTTAAAACTGGCATTGAATCAACTCTATTCCTTATACACTCAGTTATTACATTTAACCCCAGTGTATGATGGACCTCCTATAGCTCCAGTTTTGTGTTTGAATTTATTACCTCGATTACAATAGATCCTTTCCAGACCTAGTTGATCTGTTACTGATTGGAACTGAAATGTTGTGACTTTCCAAGTGAAGGTCACAATCCAGCTGACAGTCGTCATGATCTGGGAATTGGGAATTGGGAATGGGAACCTGTCTCTAGCTCAGTCTCGACTCTGGCACCGAGGTGGGATTTCCTGGGAAGTCCTCAGGAAAATGAACTTTCCCCTTGTGACCTTTGAACCTGCATTAGGAGATTTCAAGGGGCGGGAAGGTGAGGGAGCAAAGGGAGACAGATTGGAGGGAATCGGGAAGAGCCCCAGAGGGGGAGGGGAGGGGAATTGTTTTACACAGTGAGTTGTGAACTGGAACATTCTGCCTGAAATGGCGGTGGGAGCAGATTCAAAATAATGTTCAAAAAAGAATTGGAGAAATACCGGAACAGGAACATCACAGAGTGAAAAAGCTGAATTGCCTCCTGCTGTACTGTAGGATTCTCTATCCCACGGATTCTTATTGGCTGGTTTGAAATGTTTTGAATGAATTCATAGGAATAGTTGGTGGGCAGAAGTGAATGTATCTCTGCCCAGAAATGATTGTGTTCTACTCTCTGCCACAGGGTGAAACTGGTTTGGTGGGTCCTCGAGGTGAGGATGGACCTGAGGGGCCGAAAGGTCGTGCTGGGCCTCCAGGAGATGCTGGATCATCAGGATCTGCTGGAGAGAAGGTCAGTATCAGAGCAAGGAGGACAGGGATTGGACCTGATTTGTGGAAACTGTCCCTTGGTCTCACTACAGAAGGACAAGGTCATGAACTGATGTGGCCATTGGGTCAGCTCAGTGTTGACCAGCTGCCTCACCGTGTCCAGGTCAGGAGACCCTGCAGAGCCTGGGCTTGAAGGGACAGATTCCAGAGTGATCCAGGGATCAATATTCCAGTGTGATCGTGGGTAATCTATGGAGAGACAGTGGAGGCTGTTCATTCAAAAGCTGAACTCATTTGATTGACTTTTTGAGGATTGACATCATGTCCTGGAGACGAGGAGGTTGGGGACCAATCAAAGTGTTCAAGAAGGAGATTGATGAACTTTTGTCAATCAGGTAGTTAAGGGCAATGGAAATGAGAATATTAGAGGGATTTAAATATTGATTTGGTTATCATCTGGGGTAGTTTTGAGGGGCTGAATGGCCCCATCCTGCAGTACCATCTAAGGGTGGCTTTGGAAAAGACAGCAGCCAATTGGAGGGCTGTATTTAGTTTGTGGGATATGTTCAATGATTGCTCATTCTAACAGTGTCACTTGCCTTCGGCATGTGGTCCTATCCTTGTAATGTATTTCTTTTCCAGGGAAAACTCGGCGTTCCAGGATTACCTGGATATCCCGGGAGACAAGGTCCAAAGGTAAGACCCTCCTTCATAAAACCAGCTTTCTATATACCTTCACTCACATCAGGATCTGTCTCCAAGGAGGTTACAAATGGAAACACAAAGTGTCTTGATCTTGGAGTATTTCATATGAACTCACTGTCCCAGTGGGAGGATCAGTCCACAAGGCGTAACTTCAGGTGATGAAGGTGTTCCTCTAGCCTGTTCCTAGTGACACTGAAAGTCCTCTTTACAAGAAATCTCATGTTGGGCTCCAGGATCTGAGCAACTGGAGATATGTGGAGGTGACAGCGAGTTCAGGAGGAACAGGGGACTTTGGATTGATGGTTCCAAAGCTCTGCCCTACTGAGTGGGAGGGGGATGGGAGGTTGGGGGGCATTGTGGTGGTGGTGGTGGAGGGGGGAGTTTCCTCACCTCATGTTTTGGGCTCATTCAGAGATAGTGATGCTGGGAAAGCACAGCAGGTCAGGCAGCATCCGAAGAGCAGGAGAGTCGATGTTTCAGGCTGAAGCCCTTCATCAGGAATAGAGACTTGTAGACCGGGGGCTGAGAGATAAATGGGAGGGGGGTGGGGTTGTGGGGGGGTGGGGTGGGGTAGCTGGGAATGCAATAGGTGGATGGAGGTGGGGGAGAAGGTAATGGGTCAGAGAGGAGGGTGGAGCGGATAGGTGGGAAGGTGATGGACAGGTCAAGAGGGCGGTGCCGAGTTGGAGACTTGGGACTGGGATAATGTTAGGGGGAGGGGAAATGAGGAAACTGGTGAAATTCACATTTATCCCAGGTGTTAGCCATGGGCACCCGCATGGGCCCCAGCTATGCCTGTCTCTTTGTCAGGTACGTGGACCAGTCCATCTTCTGGAGTTACACCAGCCCTTCCTCCGCTACATTGATGACTGTATTGGCGTCACCTCGTACTTCCACGAGGAGGAGGTTGAGCAGTTCATCAACTTCACAAAGACCTTCCACCCTGACCTCAAATTCACCTGGACCATCTCAGACACCTACCTCCCCTTCCTGAACCTCTCCATCTCCATCTCTGGCAACTAACTAATCACAGACATCTATGACAAGCCCACTGACTTTCACAGCTACCTGGACCACACCTCCTTCCATCCAGCCTCCTGTAAAAACGCCATCCCTTATTCCCAACACTCCGTCTCCGCTGCATCTGTTCCCAGAATGACCAGTTCCACCATAGAAAATCCCAGATGGCCTCCTTTTTCAAAGATCGGTTAGCACTGCAGCCTCATAGCACCAGGGACCTGGGTTTGATTCCAGCCTTGGGTGACTGTCTGCGTGGGTTTACTCCGGGTGCTCCAGTTTCCTCCCACAGTCCAAAGATGTGCAGGTCAGGTGAATGGGCCATGCTAAATTGCCCAAAGCGTTAGGTGCTTTAGTCAGAGGGAAATGGGTCTGGGCGAGTTACTCTTCGGCGGGTTGGTGTGGACTAGTTGGGCCGAAGGACCTGTTTCCACACTATAGGTAATCTAATCTAATCTAATCTAATCTAATCACAATTTTGCTTCCCATGTAGTTGACAATGCCCTCCAGCGCATCTCCTCCACTTCCCACACCTCCGCCCTCGAACCCAACTCCTCCAACTGTGATAAGGACAGAATCCACCTTATCCTCACCTTCTACCCCACCAACCTTCAGATGCACCACACCATCCTCTGCCACTTCCCTCACCTGCAAACAGACCCCACCACCAGAAATATATTTCCCTCCCTAACCCTATCAGCGTTCCGAAGAGGCCATTCCCACCACGACTCCCTTGTCAGATCCACGCTCCCAACACCAGCCCACACCCCACTCCCGGCACCTTTCCCTGTCACCGCAGGAAGCAAAACCTGCACCCACACCTAACTCCTCACCTCCGTCCAAGGCCCTAAAGGAGCCTTCCACATCTGACAGAAATTTACCTGTACCTTCACAAATGTTATCTACAAGACTCTGACTAGCCACCTGATCCATGCCTCCCATAATTTTATAAACTTCTGTCAGCTTGCCCCCTCAGCCTCTGACACTCTAACAAAAACTATCCAAGTTTGTCCAATCTCTGTTTATAACGAATACCCTCCAATCCAGACAGTAAACTCCTTTTGCACCCTCTTCAAAGCCTCCACATCCTTCCTATAGTGTGGCAACCAGAACTGGACACAATACTCCAAATGTGGCCTTGTACAACTACAATGTGATTTGCTAACTTTTATACTCAATGCCCTGACCAATGAAGGCAAGTATGTCATATGCCTTCTTTACCACCTTATCCTCTTGAGTTGCCACTTTCAGGGAGCTATGGACTTCCATCCCAAGATCCCTCTGGATATCAATGTTCCTCAGCGTCCTGCTATTTACTATATACCTTCCTCCTGTATTTGACCTCCCAAATTTCTTCACCTCATACATGTCTGGATTAAACGCCATCAGCCATTTCTCCACCCAACTTTCCCAACGTATCTATATCCTGCTGTATCCTTTGATAACCTTCCTCACTATCCACAACTCCACCAATCCTCCTGCTTTCTGCAAACTTACTAATTAGACAGTTGACATGTTCATCCAAATATTTTATATAAATTACAAACAGCAGAAGTCCCCACACTGATCCCTGTGGATCACCACAGGTTACAGACCTCCAGTCAGAAAACACCCCTCCATGACTAACCTCTGTCTTTTTACTTACCAACTCACCATGGATCCACAGTGATTAATCTTTAGTAAGATCAGAGAAGGTGATAAAAGAGGAGGAGGTGCAGAATTGTTAGTCAAGGACAGTATTACGGTGGCAGAAAGGACATTTGAGGACTCGTCTACTGAGGTAGTATGGGCTGAGGTTAGAAACAGGAAAGGAGAGGTCACTGTGTTGGGGATTTTCTATCGGCCTCCGAATAGTTCCAGAGATGTAGAGGAAAGGACAACAAAGATAATTCTGGATAGGAGTGAGAGTGACAGGGTAGTTGTTGTGGGGGACTTTAACTTTCCAAATAGTGACTGGAAATGCTATAGTTCGAGTACTTTAGATGGGTCAGTTTTTATCCAATGTCTGCAGGAGGGTTTCCTGACACAGTATGTTGACAGGTCAACAAGGGGCGAGGACACATTGGATTTGGTACTGGGTAATGAACCTGGTCAGGTGATAGATTTGGTGGTAGGTGAGCACTTTAGTGATAGTGACCACAATTCGGTTATGTTTACTTTAGTGATGGGAAAAGGATAGGTGTATACTGCAGGGCAAGAGTTATAGCTGGCGGAAAGGCAATTATGATGCGATTAGGCAAGATTAGTATGTATAGGACGGGGAAGAAAACTGCAGGGGGTGGGCACAATTGAAATGTGGAGCTTATCCAAGGAACAGCTACTGCGTGTCCTTGATATGTATGTACCTGTCAGGCAGAGAGGGAGTGGTCGAGCGCAGGAACCGTGGTTTACTAAAGAAGTAGAAGCTCTTGTCAAGAGGAAGAAGAAGGTTTATGTAATGATAAGATGTGATGGCTCAGTTAGGGCACTTGAGAGTTAGACGTTAGCCAGGAAAGACCTAAAGAGCGTTAAGTAGAGCCAGGAGGGGACATGAGACGTTTTAGGCAGCTAGGATCAAGGATTAAGGTCGGAAAGATGCTGTGAAACTTGAAAGGGTTCAGAAAAGATTTACAAGGATGTTGCCAGGGTTGGAGGATCTGAGCTACAGGGAGAGGCTGAACAGACTGGGGCTGTTTTCCCTGGAGTGTCGGAGACTGAGGGGTAACCTTATAGAGGTTTACAAAATTATGAGGGGCATGGATAGGGTAAATAGGCAAAGTCTTTTCCCTGGGGTTGGGGAGTCCAGAACTAGAGGGCATAGGTTTAGGGTGAGAGGGGAAAGATATAAAAGAGACCTAAGGGGCAACTTTTTCACACAGAGGGTGGTACGTGTATGGAATGAGCTGCCAGAGGATGTTGTGGAGGCTGGTACAATTGCAACATTTAAAATGTGTCTGGATGGGTATATGAATAGGAAGGGTTTGGAGGGATATGGGCCGGGTGCTGGCAGGTGGGACTAGATTGGGTTGGGATATCTGGTCGGCATGGACGAGTTGGACCGAAGGGTCTGTTTCCATGCTGTACATCTCTATGACTTTATGACAACCGTATAGCTTTCTATAGGTATATCAGGAATAAAAGAATGACGAGGGTAAGATTCGGGCCAGTCAAGGACAGTAGTGGGAAGTTGTGCGTGGAGTCAGGCTATTAGACTAGATTGGATTGAGGTCCACAAGGAGGAGGTGTTAGCAATTCTGGAAATTGTGAAAATAGATAAGACCCCTGGGCTGGATGGGATTTATGCTGGGATTCTCTTGGAAGCCAGGGAGGAGATTCTGGAGTCATTGGCATTGATCTTTATGTCGTCATTGTCTACAGGAATAGTGCCAGAAGACTGGAGGATAGCAAATGTGGTTCCCCTGTTCAAGAAGGGGAGTAGAGACAACCCTGATAATTATAGACCAGTGAGCCTTACTTCAGTTGTGGGTAAAGTGTTGGAAAGGATTGTAAGAAATAGGAATTATAATCATCTAGAGATAAATAATTGGATTAGGGATAGTCAACACAGTTTTGTGAAGGTAGGTTGTGCCTCACAAACCTCATTGAGTTCTTTGAGAAGGTGACCAAACAGGTGGATGAGGGTAAAGTGGTTGATGTGGTGTATATGGATTTCAGTAAAGTGTTTGAAAAGGTTCCTCACGTTAGGCTATTGCACAAAATACAGAGACTTGGGATTGAGGGTGATTTAGCATTTTGGATCTGAAATTGGCTAGCTGAAAGAAGACAGAGGGGAAGTGTTCTATCCTGGAGTTCAGTTACCAGTAGTGTACCGTAAGCATCTGTTTTGGGGCCATTGCTGTTTGTCATTTTTAATAAATGACCTGGATGAGAGCGTAGAAGGATGGGTTAGTAAATTTGCGGATGACACTAAGGTCGGTACAGTTGTGGGCAGTGCAGAAGGATGTTGCAGATTACAGAGGGACATAGATAATCTGCAGAGCTGGGCTGAGAGGTGGCGAATGGAGTTTAATGTGGGAAAGTGTGAGGTGATTCACTTTGGAAGGAGCAACAGGAATGCAGAGTACCGGGCGAATGGTAAGATTCTTGATTTGGAGCTGCTGGTGTTAGACTGGGGTGGACAAAGTTAAAATTACACAAGACCTTGGAGTGCAGGTTCATAGCTCCTTGAAAGTGGAGTCACAGGTGGATAGGATAGTGAAGAAGGTGTTTGGTAATCTTTCCTTTATTGGTCAGAGTATTGAGTACTGGAGTTGGGAGGTCATGTTCCAGCTGTACATGTTATTGGTTAGGCCACTGTTGGAATATTGCGTGCAATTCTGGTCTCCTTCCTATTGGAAGGATGTTGCGAAACTTGAAAGGGTTCAGAAAAGATTTAAAAGGATGTTGCCAGGGTTGGAGGATTTGAGCTACAGGGAGAGGCTGAACAGGCTGGGGCTGTTTACCCTGGACTGTCGGAGGTTGAGATTAGATTAGATTTTAGATTACATTACATTACAGTGTGGAAACAGGCCCTTCGGCCCAACAAGTCCACACCGACCCACCGAAGCGAAACCCACCCATACCCCTACATTTACCCCTTACCTAACACTACGGGCAATTTAGCATGGCCAATTCACCTGACCCTGCACGTCTTTTTTGGACTGTGGGAGGAAACCGGAGCACCCGGAGGAAACCCACGCAGACACGGGGAGAACGTGCAAACTCCACACAGTCAGTCGCCTGAGGCGGGAATTGAACCCGGGTCTCAGGCGCTGTGAGGCAGCAGTGCTAACCACTGTGCCACCGTGCCGGATTGGGGAAGTCCAGAACTAGAGGGCATAGGTTTAGAGTGAGAGGAGAAAGATATAAAAGAGACCTAAGGGGACACTTTTTCACACAGAGGGTGATACGTGTATGGAATGAGCAGCCAGAGGATGTGGTGGAGGCTGGTACAATTGCAACATTTAAGAGGCATTTGGATGGGTATATGAATAGGAAAGGTTTGGAGGGATATGGGCCGGGTGCTGGCAGGTGGGACTAGATTGGGTTGGGATATCTGGTCGGCATGGATGTGTTGGACCGAAGGGTCTGTTTCCAATGTGTACATCTCTATGACTGTATGACCAGGTTATAGTCCAAAGGTTTAATTGGAAGCACTAGCTTTCAGAGCGCTGCTCTTTCATCAGGTTGGTGTGGAGGTTAAGATCATGCTCACAAAATTTATAGCCAAAGGAGTCCACTGTCAGAGAGATGTGATACAGTAAACAATCTTAGATTAAACCTTTCATCTTTTAGAATGGGATATGCTGGTTCCTGTTCTTTGATATGTAAATCCCAGAACTTCTTTTAAATTATATTCTCAAGTTAGCTCAATGTTTTAGGTAAAAACAATGACTGCAGATGCTGGAAACCAGATTCTGGATCAGAGTGGTGCTGGAAAAGCACAGCAATTCAGGCAGCATCCAAGGAGCAGGAAAATCGACGTTTTGGGCAAAAGCCCTTCATCAGGAATACTTTTTACTGCTCCTCGGATACTGCCTGAACTGCTGTGCTTTTCCAGCACCACTAACCCCGCTCAGCTTTTTAACCAATAGGTGTGAAGTCTGTCTGTGTCCCAATGCTATGTCAGACTGACAAACCCTTTGTGTAGATTTGCAGAGTTTTACATGGATTCATGCAATTTTTGAGCAAAATATAATGTAATTCTGCAAAAACAAATTCACCCGATAAGCTTATATGTGAATGCATGTAGGAGCGACAGAGTGTGTGTGCATGTGAGTGTGAGTGTGTGGGTGGGAGTGCACGTGATAGAGTGTGTGTGTATATGTGTGTATGTAATGTTGGTGAAGTGTGTGTGTGAGTGTGATGGGGCATGTGTGAGAGGGTGTGTGTGTTGGTGTGAGTGCGAGGTGTGTATCTGTGTGCATATGAGATGGAGCTTGTGTATGAGAGAGGGTCTGTGTGGGGGTGTGAGTGAAAGACTCAAGCTAAATTTGTTTAATATTGCATTCCATGACACTGCAATCCTGTTGCTATAGATTCTGTGTCCTATCATTCTGCTCCACAAACACCTGGTGAAGAAGCAGCACTTTGAAAGCTAGCGCCTCCAAATAAACCTGTTGGACTATAACCTGGTGTTGGGTAAGATTCTTGGTAGTGTGGATGAGCCGAGAGATCACTGTGTCCATATGCATAGATCCCTGAAAGTTGACACCCAGGTTGATAGGGTTGTTAAGAAGACGTACAGTGTGTTAGCTTTTATTATTTATAGGGATTGAGTTTCGGAACAATGAGGTCATGCTGCAGCTGTACGAATCTCTGGTGCGGCCGCACTTGGAGTATTGTGTACAGTTCTGGTCACTGGATTATAGGAAGGATGTGGAAGCTTTGGAAAGGGTTCAAAGGAGATTTACCGGGATGTTGCCTGGTATGGAGGGAAGGTCTTATGTTGAAAGTCTGAGGGACTTGCGGCTGTTTTCATTAACGTGAAGAAGGTTGAGAGGTGACTTAATAGAGACATATAAGATAATCAGAGGGTTAGATAGGGTGGACAGGGAGAGCCTTTTTCCTTGGATGGTAATGGCTAGCATAAGGGGACATAGCTTTAAATTGAAAGGTGACAGATGTCAGAGGTAGTTTCTTTACTCAGAGAGTATTAGGGGTGTGGTATGCACTGTCTGCAACAGTAGTAAACTCACCAAGTTTAAGGGCATTTAAATGGTCATTGAATAGGCACATGGACGAGAATAGAATAGTGTCGGTTAGATGGGCTTCAGATTGGTTTCACAGGTCGGTGCTGCATTGAGGGCCAAAGGGCCTGTACTGCGCTGTAATGTTCTATGTTCTAAGTTTTTAAATCTTCTAGACCAGCCTACCATGGGGGACCTTGTCAAATAATTTAGTAAAATTACTGTAGACAACATCCACTGCCTTACCCTCAACCAATCATCTTCATCACTTCTTCAAAAAACTCAATCAGGTTTGTGAGGCAAGACCTACTCCACACAAAGCTGTGCTAATTATCCCTAATAAGCCATGCTAACCCCACACAAAGCTGTGCTAACTAGCCCTAATAAGCCATGCTAACCCCACACAAAGCCGTGCTGACTATCCCTAATAAGCCATGCTAACCCCACACAAAGCCGTGCTGACTATCCCTAATAAACCATGCTAACCCCACACAAAGCTGTGCTGACTATCCCTAATAAGCCATGCTAACCCCACACAAAGCCGTGCTGACTATCCCTAATAAACCATGCTAACCCCACACAAAGCTGTGCTGACTATCCCGAGTAAGTCCATTCTTCTCCAAAGGCATGCAAGTTCTGTCCCTGAGAGTCTTCTCCAATTATTTTCCCATTCACTGACATAATGCTGGGCTGCCTATAATTTTGTGGATTATTCCTGTTGCCCTTCTTAAACAAAGGAACAACATTGGCTAATCTCCAATCTTCTAGGACCTCACCCGTGGCTAAAGAGGATACAAAGATCTCTGTCAAGACATCACCAATCTCCTACGGTGTCTCCTTCAGCATCCTAGGATAGATCCCTTCCGGCCCTGGGGAAATAAATACATTAATGTTTCTCAAGACACCCAACACCCCCTACTTCTTAATATCGACATACCCTAGAAGATCACTATCCCCCTCCCCTTAGTGAATATTGATGCAAAATACTCATTAAGGACCTCACCCACTTCCTCTGGCTCCACACACAAATTCCCTTCTTTATCCTTGAGTGGACCAATCCTTTCCCTCGCTACCCTCTTGCTCCTATTATATGAATAAAATGCCTTGGGAATCCTCCTTCATCCCACTTGCCAAGGACATTTCATGGTCCTTTTTAAACCTCCGAATTCCTTTTTTAAACTTAAATAAGTGGGCGGCACGGTGGCACAGTGGTTAGCACTGCTGCCTCACAGCGCCTGAGACCCGGGTTCAATTCCCGCCTCAGGCGACTGACTGTGTGGAGTTTGCACGTTCTCCCCGTGTCTGCGTGGGTTTCCTCCAGGTGCTCCGGTTTCCTCCCACAGTCCAAAGATGTGCAGGTCAGGTGAATTGGCCATGCTAAATTGCCCGTAGTGTTAGGTAAGGGGTAAATGTAGGGGTATGGGTGGGTTTCGCTTCGGCGGGTCGGTGTGGACTTGTTGGGCCAAAGGGCCTGTTTCCACACTGTAATGTAATCTAATCTAAAACAAAGAACTGTGAATACTTCAAATCTGAAATAAAATCAGAAATTGCTGGAGAAACTCAGCAGGTCTGGCAGCATCTGTGGGGAGAAAATAGAGTTGGTGTTTTGAGTCTGGTGACTCATTATGAGTCTGCCTTTTTTCCACAGATACTGCCAGATCTGCTGAGTTTCTCCAGCAATTTCTGATTTTATTCCTTCAGTTGCTTCCTGCTACCTCTATGTTCCTCAAGGGATTGTCTGATTTCAGTTTCCTTAATCTGGTAGATATTTTCTGTCCCTTTTTGACTGAACTTTCAATGTCTCTCACCATCCAGGGTTTCTGAATCTTGTCAACTTTATCTTGCAGGAGAAAGTGAGGGCTACAGATGCTGGAGATCAGAGCTGGAAAATGTGTTGCTGGAAAAATGCAGCAGGTCAGGCAGTATCCAAGGAGCAGGAGAATCGACATTTCGGGCATAACAGTTCATCCACTTTACTAACACCTTCCACCCCGACCTCAAATTTACCTGGACCATCTCAGACTCCTCCCTCCCCTTCCTAGACCTCTCCATTTCTATCTTGGGCGACCAACTCAACACAGACATCTACTACAAACCGACCGACTCCCACAGCTACCTAGATTACACCTCTTCCCACCCTGCCCCCTGTAAAAACGCCATCCATCAGGACCACACCCCCCACCAACCCAACCTCCACTCCCGGCACCTTCCCCTGCAACCGCAAGAAATGCAAAACTTGCACCCACACCTCCCCCCTCACTTCCCTCCAAGGCCCCAAGGGATCCTTCCATATCCGCCTCAAATTCACCTGCACCTCCACACACATCATTTACTGCATCCGCTGCACCCGATGTGGCCGCCTCTATATTGGGGAGACAGGCCGGACCAACTCTGGGACACCCGGACCAACCAACCCAACCACCCCGTGGCTGAACACTAACTACCCCTCCCACTCCACCAAGGACATGCAGGTCCTCCATCATCGCCAGACCTGCGATGCCTGGAGGAAGAGCGCCTGGAGGAAGAGCGCCTCATCTTCCGCCTAGGAACCCTCCAACCACAAGGGATGAACTCGGATTTCACCAGTTTCCTCGTTTCCCCTCCCCCCAGCCTGTCTCAGTCAAATCCATCGAATTCAGCACCGCCTTCCTAACCTACAATCTTCTTCCCGACCTCTCCGCCCCCACCCCAGTCTGACCTATCACCCTCACCTTAACCTCCTTCCACCTATCGCATTCCCAACGCCCCTCCCCCAAGTCCCTCCTCCCTACCTTTTATCTTAGCCTGCTTGGCACACCTTCCTCATTCCTGAAGAAGGGCTTATGCCCGAAACGTCGATTCTCCTGTTCCTTGGATGCTGCCTGACCTGCTGCACTTTTCCAGCAACACATTTTTCATCTTTATCTTTCATCCTTACAGGAGCATGCTAGTCCTGAACTATCATCAATAGCCTTTGAAAAACTCCCACATTTCAAATGTGAATTTACCCTCAAACAGCTCTCACCCCCAATTCCAGGCAGAGGATTCTGATCGATGAGGATCCTTCTGGGTGGAGCTGGTATGCACACACAGCTGTGTATCTGCAATCTATTTGCTCACCATCCACCCTGTAACTTTTATACAGCCTTTAAGGTCAAATAATATCCTGATACAGTTTGGTAGCAGCAACATTTGACACTGAGTCTCATGAGGATATTTGGACATGGGGTTGATCTTCAACAGTGTCTGACAGGGACTCTTGTAGCTATAGATATAAGCACCAATGATTGAGTGATTGTAAATGAAGGTGTACAAAAGATTTGGAATAGAGGAGCATGGAAACATCAGACAGCTATGGGGTTGGAGAACATTCTAGAAATAGAGAGGGGCGAGGCAGGGGAGAGAAGAGTAACTGAGGGGAGTTACTGAGGTTGAATGACTCCTCCTGTTAGGCACATTGTGAATCAGCCTGCTCTGATCTTTCTGTTCAAACCATGAGGTGTCTCTGTTCCTGCATCTTTCAAATTGTACCATGTACGATCTATCCCCTTGACTTATCATTTAATAATGTTCTCATCTTCCAAATGCAATCGGGCTTTCAGACTCTCTGGTAAGTGATTCAATTCCTTGCTGATTAAAAATGCAGTGAATTTCCAATGATCTGATGATTCCCTGGGAATGTTTGAAACTTGTTTACATTTTATTGGTTTTGAAAGATGTTAACTAGAACTGCCAGAGTTTGCAGAAGTCAGGAAGAGGGTTTATTGTTCACTGTGAAATCAGAATAACATTGGTGGGTGAATCAGAGAGTGACATGAGGCCATTCTGCCCACCTGCTGTCTGCTGTAAGACTTGGCTTAAAGCAAGCCATCTTCTCTCTTTCCACCCACACTGTTCCTTTTCCAAATTATCATCCAACAACATGTTGAAAGCCCCAGTTTATTGATCAATGAAAACTCTGTGGTTAGTGAATCGTAGAGCACAGGAAGGGGCCATTCAGCCCATCAATTCTGTGTTGGTTGTTTGAATGATCGATTTAATTAAAGCCACACTCTCTCCTCTTACCCTGTAGCCTCCTGCAATGTTCTTTTTCCTTTTGAAAGTTATTACTGATTTGATTTAGCTTAATTTATTATTGTCACATTTACTGAGATACAGTGAAAAATATTGTATAGTGTGCTATCCAGACAAATCATACCTTACATAAACACATTAGGATAACAGAGCAGAATGCAGACTATAGTGGTATAGCTACAGAGAAGGTGCAGAGAAAGATTGACTCTAATATATAAGAGGTACATTGATAAGTACACAGCTGGGAAGAAAATATTCTTAAATCTATTGGTACATATTTTCAAACTTTTGTATCTTGTGCCCAACAGAAGAAGGTGGAAAAGGATATAACCAGGATGAGGCATCTTTGATTATGTTGGCTGCTTTCCCAAGGCAGTGGGAAGTGTACGGAATCTGCTCCCACCGCCCTTTCAGGCAGCACCTTCCAGATCCCAACAACTCACTGTGTAAAACAATCCCCCTCCCCTCCCATCCCCCTCTGGGGCTTTCCCCGATTCCCTTCAATCTGTCTCCCTCTGCTCCCTCACCCTCCTGCCCCTGGAAACACTCTCTCCTGATTTACTCCATCAAACTCTCTCCATGATTTTGAACACCTCGGTTAAACCCCCCGGAACCTTCTCTGCTCTAAGGAGAACAATCCCGGATTCTCCAGTCTCTCCACATTCACTGAAGTCCCTCATCCCTGATCCCATTCCAGTAAATCACCTCAGCTCGCTCTCCTCACCCTGACATCCTCCTGAAAGAGCAGGGCCCAGGATCGGACACAATCCTCCTGCTGGGGTCTGGATGGTTTGAAAGGAGAGTAGGTTTGTGTTGTTGACCAGTGAGTGAGCTGATAGGACAGGTCTGTCGGGGAACGTTATTCTGAGCCAGAAACTCAGAAACTGCAATGATCTCCTTCTAATTGTACCACTGTTGATCTTCACCATCTCTGTCCTCACATCATTTGCTTTGTTTTCCTCAGGGATCGACAGGATTCCCAGGATTTCCTGGCTCAAATGGGGAAAAAGGAGCGAGGGTAAGGAGAGAGAGTTATTGATGGATCCCAGTATTTATTCAGCCAATCACTGATGTCGATCATATTGCCAGTGTAATTGGCCAGTTGGTCAAGAGTAAAACATTCCTCAGGAAGATCCTGTCCCAGCCTCAAGCCCAGGCTGCTCTAACTCTGCACCATGTGGCAGAGCCCAGCTCCATGTGTCTCACAGCGTTCCATCAACCGATAATCACCAACATTGAACCACACAGTGTGCACGACAGCGATCAACACAGTGTGCACTACAGCGATCCACACAGTGTGCACGACAGCGATCCACACAGTGTTCACGACAGCGATCCACACAGTGTTCACGGCAGCGATCCACACAGTGTGCACTACAGCGATCCACACAGTGTACACGTCAGCGATCCACACAGTGTGCACGACAGCGATCCACACAGTGTGCACGACAGCGATCCACACAGTGTTCACGACAGCGATCCACAGAGTGTTCACGGCAGTGATCCACACAGTATGCACTACAGCGATCCACACAGTGTACACGTCAGCGATCCACACAGTGTGCACGACAGCGATCCACACAGTGTGCACGACAGCGATCCACACAGTGATCCACACAGTGTTCACGGCAGCGATCCACACAGTGTTCACGGCAGCGATCCACAGAGTGTTCACGGCAGCGATCCACACAGTATGCACTACAGCGATACACACAGTGTGCACTACAGCGATCCACACAGTGTTCACGACAGCGATCCACACAGTATGCACTATAGCAATCCACACAGTGTGCACGACAGCAATCAACACAGTGTGCACTACAGAGATCCACACAGTGTTCACGGCAGCGATCCACACAGTATGCACTACAGCGATACACACAGTGTGCACTACAGCGATCCACACAGTGTACACGTCAGCGATCCACACAGTGTGCACGACAGCGATCCACACAGTGTGCACGACAGCGATCCACACAGTTTGCACGACAGCGATCCACACAGTGTTCACGACAGCGATCCACAGAGTGTTCACGACAGCGATCCACACAGTGTTCACGGCAGCGATCCACACAGTGTTCACGGCAGCGATCCACAGAGTGTTCACGGCAGCGATCCACACAGTATGCACTACAGCGATCCACACAGTGTGCACTACAGCGATCCACACAGTGTTCACGACAGCGATCCACACAGTATGCACTATAGCGATCCACACAGTGTGCACGACAGCGATCCACACAGTGTGCACTACAGCGATCCACACAGTGTTCACGGCAGCGATCCACACAGTATGCACTACAGCGATACACACAGTGTGCACTACAGCGATCCACACAGTGTACACGTCAGCGATCCACACAGTGTGCACGACAGCGATCCACACAGTGTGCACGACAGCGATCCACACAGTTTGCACGACAGCGATCCACACAGTGTTCACGACAGCGATCCACAGAGTGTTCACGGCAGTGATCCACACAGTATGCACTACAGCGATCCACACAGTGTTCACGACAGCGATCCACACAGTATGCACTATAGCGATCCACACAGTGTGCACGACAGCAATCAACACAGTGTGCACTACAGAGATCCACACAGTGTGCACGTCAGCGATCCACACAGTGTGCACTACAGCGATCCACACAGTGTTCACGGCAGCGATCCACACAGTATGCACTACAGCGATCCACACAGTGTGCACTACAGCGATCCACACAGTGTACACGTCAGCGATCCACACAGTGTGCACGACAGCGATCCACACAGTGTGCACGTCAGCGATCCACACAGTTTGCACGACAGCGATTCACACAGTGTTCACGACAGCGATCCACAGAGTGTTCACGGCAGTGATCCACACAGTATGCACTACAGCGATCCACACAGTGTGCACTACAGCGATCCACACAGTGTTCACGACAGCGATCCACACAGTGCTCACGACAGCGATCAACACAGTGTTCACGACAGCGATCCACACAGTGTTCACGGCAGCGATCCACACAGTGTGCACTACAGCGATCCACACAGTGTGCACGACAGCGATCCACACAGTGTGCACTACAGCGATCCACACAGTGTTCAGGACAGCGATTCACACAGTGTGCACTACAGCGATCCACACAGTGTGCACGACAGCGATCCACACAGTGTGCACGACAGCGATCCACACAGTGTGCACGACAGCGATCCACACAGTGTTCACGACAGTGATCCACACAGTGTTCACGACAGTGATCCACACAGTGCGCACGACAGCGATCCACACTGTGTGCACTACGGCGATCCACAGAGTGTTCACGGCAGTGATCCACACAGTATGCACTACAGCGATCCACACAGTGTGCACTACAGTGATCCACACAGTGTGCACGTCAGCGATCCACACAGTGTGCACGACAGCGATCCACACAGTGTGCACGACAGCGATCCACACAGTGTTCACGACAGTGATCCACACAGTGTGCACGACAGCGATCCACACAGTGTGCACGACAGCGATCCACACAGTGTTCACGACAGTGATCCACACAGTGCGCACGACAGCGATCCACACTGTGTGCACTACGGCGATCCACAGAGTGTTCACGGCAGTGATCCACACAGTGTTCACGACAGTGATCCACACAGTGTTCACTACAGCGACCCACACAGTGTTCATGACAGCGACCCACACAATGTTCACGACAGCGATTCACACAGTGTACACGTCAGCGATCAACACAGTGTGCACTACAGCGATCCACACAGTGTGCACGACAGCGATCCACACAGTATGCACTACAGCGATCCACACAGTGTGCACGTCAGCGATCCACACAGTGTGCACTACAGCGATCCACACAGTGTGCACTACAGCGATCCACACAGTGTGCACTACAGCGACCCACACAGTGTTCATGACAGCGACCCACACAATGTTCACGACAGCGATTCACACAGTGTACACGTCAGCGATCAACACAGTGTGCACTACAGCGATCCACACAGTGTGCACGACAGCGATCCACACAGTGTGCACTACAGCGATCCACACAGTGTTCACGACAGCGATCCACACAGTATGCACTATAGCGATCCACACAGTGTGCACTACAGCGATCCACACAGTGTGCACATCAGCGATCCACACAGTGTGCACTACAGCGATCCACACAGTGTGCACTACAGCGATCCACACAGTGTGCACTACAGCGATCCACACAGTGTTCAGGACAGCGATTCACACAGTGTGCACGACAGCGATCAACACAGTGTGCACGACAGCGATCCACACAGTGTGCACTACAGCGATCCACACAGTGTGCACTACAGCGATCCACACAGTGTTCACGACCGTGATCCACACAGTGTTCACTACAGCGATCCACACAGTGTTCACGACAGCGATCCACACAGTGTGCACTACAGCGATCCACACAGTGTTCACGACAGCGATCCACACAGTGTTCACTACAGCGATCCACACAGTGTTCACGACAGCGATCCACACAGTGTGCACGATAGCGATCCACACAGTGTGCACTACAGCGATCCACACAGTGTTCACTACAGCGATCCACACAGTGTTCACGACAGCGATCCACACAGTGTTCACTACAGCGATCCACACAGTGTTCACGACAGCGATCCACACAGTGTTCACTACAGCGATCCACACAGTGTTCACGACAGCGATCCACACAGTGTTCACGACAGCGATCCACACAGTGTTCACTACAGCGATCCACACAGTGTTCACTACAGCGATCCACACAGTGTGCACGACAGCGATCCACACAGTGTGCACGATAGCGATCCACACAGTATGCACTACAGCGATCCACACAGTGTTCACGACAGCGATCCACACAGTGTGCACGATAGCGATCCACACAGTATGCACTACAGCGATACACACAGTGTGCACTACAGCGATCCACACAGTGTTCACGACAGCGATCCACACAGTGTGCACGATAGCGATCCACACAGTATGCACTACAGCGATCCACACAGTGTTCACTACAGCGATCCACACAGTGTGCACGATAGCGATCCACACAGTATGCACTACAGCGATACACACAGTGTGCACTATAGCGATCCACACAGTGTACACGTCAGCGATCCACACAGTGTGCACGACAGCGATCCACACAGTGTGCACGACAGCGATCCACACAGTGTTCACGATAGCGATCCACACAGTGTGCACGACAGCGATCCACACAGTGTTCACTACAGTGATCCACACAGTGTGCACGACAGCGACCCACACAGTGTGCACGACAGTGATCCACACAGTGTGCACTACAGCGATCCACACAGTGTTCACTACAGCGATCCACACAGTGTTCACGACAGCGATCCACACAGTGTTCACGACAGCGACCCACACAGTGTTCACGACAGTGATCTACACAGTGTTCACGACAGCGACCCACACAGTGTGCACGACAGCGATCCACACAGTGTTCACGACAGCGACCCACACAGTGTTCACGACAGTGATCCACACCGTGTTCACAACAGCGACCCACACAGTGTTCACGACTGCGACCCACACAGTGTTCACGACAGCGACCCACACAGTGTGCACGACAGCGGTCCACACAGTGTTCACGACAGCGATCCACACCGTGTTCACGTCAGCGATCCACACCGTGTTCACGACAGCGACCCACACAGTGTTCACGACAGCGACCCACACAGTGTTCACGACAGCGACCCACACAGTGTTCACTACAGTGATCCACACAGTGTGCACGACAGCGACCCACACAGTGTGCACGACAGTGATCCACACAGTGTGCACTACAGCGATCCACACAGTGTTCACTACAGCGATCCACACAGTGTTCACGACAGCGATCCACACAGTGTTCACGACAGCGACCCACACAGTGTTCACGACAGTGATCTACACAGTGTTCACGACAGCGACCCACACAGTGTGCACGACAGCGATCCACACAGTGTTCACGACAGCGACCCACACAGTGTTCACGACAGTGATCCACACCGTGTTCACAACAGCGACCCACACAGTGTTCACGACTGCGACCCACACAGTGTTCACGACAGCGACCCACACAGTGTGCACGACAGCGGTCCACACAGTGTTCACGACAGCGATCCACACCGTGTTCACGTCAGCGATCCACACCGTGTTCACGACAGCGACCCACACAGTGTTCACGACAGCGACCCACACAGTGTGCACTACAGCGATCCACACAGTGTGCACATCAGCGATCCACACAGTGTGCACTACAGCGATCCACACAGTGTGCACTACAGCGATCCACACAGTGTTCAGGACAGCGATTCACACAGTGTGCACGACAGCGATCAACACAGTGTGCACGACAGCGACCCACACAGTGTGCACGACAGCGATCCACACAGTGTTCACGACAGCGACCCACACAGTGTTCACGACAGTGATCCACACCGTGTTCACAACAGCGACCCACACAGTGTTCACGACTGCGACCCACACAGTGTTCACGACAGCGACCCACACAGTGTGCACGACAGCGGTCCACACAGTGTTCACGACAGCGATCCACACCGTGTTCACGTCAGCGATCCACACCGTGTTCACGACAGCGACCCACACAGTGTTCACGACAGCGACCCACACAGTGTTCACGACAGCGACCCACACAGTGTGCACTACAGCGATCCACACAGTGTGCACATCAGCGATCCACACAGTGTGCACTACAGCGATCCACACAGTGTGCACTACAGCGATCCACACAGTGTTCAGGACAGCGATTCACACAGTGTGCACGACAGCGATCAACACAGTGTGCACGACAGCGATCCACACAGTGTGCACTACAGCGATCCACACAGTGTGCACTACAGCGATCCACACAGTGTTCACGACCGTGATCCACACAGTGTTCACTACAGCGATCCACACAGTGTTCACGACAGCGATCCACACAGTGTTCACTACAGCGATCCACACAGTGTTCACGACAGCGATCCACACAGTGTGCACGATAGCGATCCACACAGTGTGCACTACAGCGATCCACACAGTGTTCACTACAGCGATCCACACAGTGTTCACGACAGCGATCCACACAGTGTTCACTACAGCGATCCACACAGTGTTCACTACAGCGATCCACACAGTGTTCACGACAGCGATCCACACAGTGTTCACTACAGCGATCCACACAGTGTTCACGACAGCGATCCACACAGTGTTCACGACAGCGATCCACACAGTGTTCACTACAGCGATCCACACAGTGTTCACTACAGCGATCCACACAGTGTGCACGACAGCGATCCACACAGTGTGCACGATAGCGATCCACACAGTATGCACTACAGCGATCCACACAGTGTTCACGACAGCGATCCACACAGTGTGCACGATAGCGATCCACACAGTATGCACTACAGCGATACACACAGTGTGCACTACAGCGATCCACACAGTGTTCACGACAGCGATCCACACAGTGTGCACGATAGCGATCCACACAGTATGCACTACAGCGATCCACACAGTGTTCACTACAGCGATCCACACAGTGTTCACGACAGCGATCCACACAGTGTGCACGACAGCGATCCACACAGTGTGCACGACAGCGATCCACACAGTGTTCACGATAGCGATCCACACAGTGTGCACGACAGCGATCCACACAGTGTTCACTACAGTGATCCACACAGTGTGCACGACAGCGACCCACACAGTGTGCACGACAGTGATCCACACAGTGTGCACTACAGCGATCCACACAGTGTTCACTACAGCGATCCACACAGTGTTCACGACAGCGATCCACACAGTGTTCACGACAGCGACCCACACAGTGTTCACGACAGTGATCTACACAGTGTTCACGACAGCGACCCACACAGTGTGCACGACAGCGATCCACACAGTGTTCACGACAGCGACCCACACAGTGTTCACGACAGTGATCCACACCGTGTTCACAACAGCGACCCACACAGTGTTCACGACTGCGACCCACACAGTGTTCACGACAGCGACCCACACAGTGTGCACGACAGCGGTCCACACAGTGTTCACGACAGCGATCCACACCGTGTTCACGTCAGCGATCCACACCGTGTTCACGACAGCGACCCACACAGTGTTCACGACAGCGACCCACACAGTGTTCACGACAGCGACCCACACAGTGTTCACGACAGCGACCCACACAGTGTTCACTACAGTGATCCACACAGTGTGCACGACAGCGACCCACACAGTGTGCACGACAGTGATCCACACAGTGTGCACTACAGCGATCCACACAGTGTTCACTACAGCGATCCACACAGTGTTCACGACAGCGATCCACACAGTGTTCACGACAGCGACCCACACAGTGTTCACGACAGTGATCTACACAGTGTTCACGACAGCGACCCACACAGTGTGCACGACAGCGATCCACACAGTGTTCACGACAGCGACCCACACAGTGTTCACGACAGTGATCCACACCGTGTTCACAACAGCGACCCACACAGTGTTCACGACTGCGACCCACACAGTGTTCACGACAGCGACCCACACAGTGTGCACGACAGCGGTCCACACAGTGTTCACGACAGCGATCCACACCGTGTTCACGTCAGCGATCCACACCGTGTTCACGACAGCGGCCCACACAGTGTTCACGACAGCGACCCACACAGTGTTCACGACAGCGACCCACACAGTGTGCACTACAGCGATCCACACAGTGTGCACTACAGCGATCCACACAGTATGAACGACAGCGACCCACACAGTGTTCACGGCAGCGATCCACACAGTGTTCACAACAGCGATACACACAGTGTGAACGACAGTGACCCACACAGTGTTCACGACAGCGATCCACACAGTGTGCACTACAGCGAACCACACAGTGTTCACGACAGCGACCCATACAGAGTGTATGGGCTGGAGGGGGTTACAGAGATAGGGAGGGTGTGTCGGGGCTGGAGGAGGTGACTGAGATATGGAGGGGTGTAGGGGCTGGAGGGGGTTACAGAGATAGGGAGGGGGTGTAGGGGCTGGAGGAGGTTACAGAGATAGGGAGGGGGTGTAGGGTCTGGAGGAGGTGACAGAGATAGGGAGGGGGTGTAGGGGCTGGAGGAGGTGACTGCGATGGGGAGGGGTGAAGGGGCTAGAAGAGGTTACAGAGATAGGAGGGGGTGTAGGGGCTGGAGGGGGTTACAGAGATAGGGAGGGGGTGTAGGGGCTGGTGGAGGTTACAGAGATAGGGAGGGGTTGTAGGGGTTGGAGGAGGTGACTGCGATGGGGAGGGGTGAAGGGGCTAGAAGAGGTTACAGAGACAGGGAGAGGTATAGGGGCTGGAGGAGGTTACAGGGATAGGGAGGGGTGTAGGGTCTGGAGGAGGTTACAGGGATAGGGAGGGGTGTAGGGTCTGGAGGAGGTTACAGGGATAGGGAGGGGTGTAGGGTCTGGAGGAGGTTACAGGGATAGGGAGGGGTGTAGGGTCTGGAGGAGGTTACAGGGATAGGGAGGGGTGTAGGGTCTGGAGGAGGTTACAGGGATAGGGAGGGGTGTAGGGTCTGGAGGAGGTTACAGGGATAGGGAGGGGTGTAGGGTCTGGAGGAGGTTACAGGGATAGGGAGGGGTGTAGGGGCTGGAGGAGGTAACAGGAATGACGAGAGGTGAACCAGCCAGACACCATGAGAATATTGTCGAACAGAGGTACTCCATTGTGTCCCAGCTGGAGATGGTGAGGAGAGGGTTAAACCAGATGTTGAGGGAGTGCAGGATGAGTCAGGCTCTGATTAATCGGAATGCCGGAGCTGGAATTATTGATGTGGGCAGCAGCTGGGAGGGAGCAGGTGTGGACAGGTCACTCGTTGATGGTGTGAATGAATGGAGGGGGTGGAGGGGTCACAGGCAGGCAGTTTACTGATGGAAGGAACATGTCAATTGCTGCAATTTACAGAACAGCTCATCTCATCCTGACAGCATTGGACAACAAGGGCTGACAGTGACTTTAATCTGATCCCCCAGTGGGACGGCTGGCCTCATTTCAGATGGTTGAGAATCACCAGAGACTTTATGAAAGCCCTTGAAGCAATTAAGGAACTTATTCCAGCCTCTCACCTCAGGGAACGTTAGTGAGCTCATTACTGTTCCAAGGCCAGTGGCAATTCACCAATCAAACAGAGGCTGAAAAATCGACTGTCAGTGGGGGGGCCGGAAACGAGGTGACAAAGCTTTCCCTTTATGGGAAATAACATGATTTCTGCAGAATCATTGTTTATTCCATTGCCACAGCACCTGTCACGACATCACTGCAGAGATCTAGAGCCTTTCCGCCCATTGTATCTGCACTAACCCTCTGACAGTACGGCACTCCCTCAGTACTAACCCTCTGACAGTACGGCACTCCCTCAGTACTGACCCTCTGACAGTGTGGCATTCCCTCAGCACTGACCCTCCCATAGCGCGTCACTCCCTCAGCACTGACCCTCTGACAGTACAGCACTCCCTAAGCACAGACCTCTGACAGTGCGGCACTCCCTCAGCACTGACCCTCCCACAGTGCGGCACTCCCTCAGCACTGACCTTCTGACAGTGCGGCACTCCCTCAGCACTGACCCTCTGACAGTACAGCACTCCCTCAGTACTGACCCGCTGACAGTGCGGCACTCCCTCAGCACTGACCCTCTGACAGTGCGGCACTCCCTCAGCACTGACCCTCTGACAGTGCGGCACTCCCTCAGCACTGACCCTCTGACAGTGCGGCACTCCCTCAGCACTGACCCTCTGACAGTGCGGCACTCCCTCAGCACTGACCCTCTGACAGTGCGACACTCCCTCAGCACTGACCCTCTGACAGTGCGACACTCCCTCAGCACTGACCCTCCGACAGTGCGGCACTCCCTCAGTACTGACCCTCCGACAGTGCGGCACTCCCTCAGTACTGACCCTCCGACAGTGCGGCATTCCCTCAGCACTGACCCACTGACAGTGCGGCACTCCCTCAGCACTGACCCTCTGACAGTGCGTCACTCCCTCAGCACTGACCCTCTGACAGTGCAGCACTCCCTCAGTACTGACCGTCTGACAGTGCAGCACTCCCTCAGTACTGACCCTCTGAACACGATGCTCTATGTCACTGTGTTGGCATTGGGTATCCTATTTGCCTGTTCCCTGTATGAATTTTCAATTAATTATATTTTCTCTTTGATTGACAGGGTGTTCCTGGTAAATCTGGCCCGAGAGGACAGAGGGGTCCGACCGTAAGTATTTGTCACTGTGCCCCCTCAGAAATGGCTTTACCAGCTACTGAGGCGGCTGGGGACTACAGCGGTCTTTGTGTTGACTAGATCTGAATATTTACAATCGGCTTGGTAAAATGTCAGTTAACGAAGGTATTGATATTGTCAAAGCTGCTGTGAATCATAGGATGAACTCATTTGGATGTTTGATTCCAAACTGATCACAGAGTTGAACAAATGCCTGTTTTCTGCTGGAGGCTTCGCACTGGGTCTGGACTTAGACAGCACTGCCTTTTGTTCTCTGGGGAAAAGGGGGATGTTGTCGGGAGTTGAGTGACAGTTTACTAAAGGCTGTCAGGGAAGGAGGGGGTGCAGGGAGGTTTCCTAGACTGATTCCTGTGCTGGCAGGACTGATGGGATGAAGAGAGAGTGTGTTCACTGGAGTTTAGAAGAGTTCAGAGAGGGATCTCTGTTGGAATTCTAACAGGACAAGACAGGAGAGATGCTAGAAAGATTTTCCCAGTGACCAGAGACTCCAGAACCAGGGTATACCATGAGGAGATGAGGAGACTGAGACAAAGAGAAATCTCTTCACCCAGCGAGTGGGAAGCCTGTGGAATTCTCTGCCTCAGAAGGAGTTATATAAACTTCTTATGGATGAAGGGATCAAAGAGCATGGGGAAGAAATCAGGACCAGGGGACTGAGTTGGATGATCAGCCATGATCATATTGGATGCTGGAACAGGCTCAAAGGGCCGAATGGCCTACTCTTGCTCCTATTTTTTGTGTTTGACGCACACAATGGGCAGGAAAGCATCGGGTTTAAGAAGGACTGAGAACCTGAGAAACTGGGCAGAAGGAGGGCAGAAACAGAGTCACTCCCAATTTACTCAATCAATCTCACTTCCTGATTTTAAACACCTCGGTTAATCCCCTCCAGAACTTTCTCTGCTCCACAGAGAACAATCCTAGCTTCTCCAGCTCCTCGGCCTGAGTGACTGCTCAACTAATGATGATGAAGGATGGCTCCAAAATCCAGAATGACCACAAAGAAAACTGGTCAATTAGGATCCAATCAGATGCACAGAAAGCACCTGAGAGGGAAAGAGAGAGTGGATTCTGAAAGAAATGAAAGAGATCTAATGGGAAAAGAGGAATTAAACATATAAAAGTCTTGAAGAATAATTCAGTAGCTGTCTATAAGTGATTGACCTGTTTCCGATGTTTTTGTTTCGGGACTGAACAAGATCGAGTGGCAAGAACCAAACATCTTTTTATCAACAGGTTCCTCCTGCCATCGATATCCAGACAAGCATTCTGCTGTGACTTTGATTAATGGGAAAATCCCGAAATTCCTCAGAACTGGAGGGAATTACAGAATGAGTTTGTGTTTTTGTGAAACTGATTATGGAATGAGGTGGAGTTGCCCAGTTTGCTGTGGTTGACATCATCACTGTGTGTCGTGAAGTTATTTATCCTCCAATTAAGGAGCGTGTTGGGAAAGCCCTCCACCTCGACAGTAAAAGCTCACCCATTTATTTCTGTCTGAATCTTTCACGGTTTGTGGTGAATGTTTTGCAGGGTCCACGTGGAGGTCGTGGCCCAAGAGGTCCCACTGGAAAACCAGGAGCAAAGGTACGGACTGAGTGGGATCACTGAGGATACGGAATCATTTCTCACCTTCACCCGTTGCTGAGATTGACTGTGTGTTGTCTCTGTGTGTCCTTAGGGAACATCTGGAAGTGACGGTCCCCCTGGTGGGCCTGGGGAAAGGGTAAGTGAGGTGTCCGTGACTGACAAGTGGACGCCCATCCTGTCAATGATCTGGTCCTTTGAGCTGGTTCTGCTCCCTGACAGGATCGAATGGATCTCCAAACCGTCTGGAACCTGACGGGAGCTTGTGTCCCCTCTCTATCCCCGTCCAGCTTTCAGTTCCTCACTGAGGAGCATCAGCAGTGAAGCAGCTCCCACTGGCTGTTTCACCTCGACACGCTGTGACCCAGGCACTGCTTCAGGGATTTAGTGAATGATCTGTCTCCGACTAACACATCCAACATCTTCACAGCAACTACAATTTGCATTTATATAGCAGCCTTGAGGGAATTACAGCCTCAAAGCCATTTGAGGAAAATAAAGCAAGAGGTTACAGAGATAGGGAGGGGGTGTAGGGGCTGGTGTAGGTTACAGAGATAGGGAGGGGGTGTAGGGGCTGGAGGGGGTTACAGAGATCAGGAGGGGGTGTAGGGGCTGGAGGAGGTTATAGAGATAGGGAGGGGGTGTAGGGGCTGGAGGAGGTTATAGAGATAGGGAGGGGGTGTAGGGGCTGGAGGGGGTTACAGAGATAGGGAGGGGGTGTAGGGGCTGGAGGGGTTATAGAGATAGGGAGGGGTGTAGGGTCTAGAGGGGGTTACAGAGATAGGGAGGGGGTGTCGGGGCTGGAAGAGGTTACAGAGAGAGGGAGGGGGTGTCGGGGCTGGATGAGGTTACAGAGAGAGGGAGGGGTGCAGGGGCTGGAGGAGGTTACAGAGATAAGGAGGGGGTGTAGGGGCTGGAGGGGGTTACAGAGATAGGGAGGGGGTGTAGGGGCTGGAGGAGGTTACAGCGATAGGGAGGGGGTGTAGGGGCTGGAGGAGGTTACAGAGATAGGGAGGGGGTGTAGGGATTGGAGGGGGTTACAGAGATATGGAGGGGGTGTAGGGGCTGGAAGAGGTTACAAAGAGAGGGAGGGATGTAGGTGCTGGAGGGGGTTACAGAGATAGGGAGGGGGTGTAGGGGCTGGAGGAGGTTACAGCGATAGGGAGGGGGTGTAGGGGCTGGAGGAGGTTACAGAGATAGGGAGGGGGTGTAGGGGCTGGAGGGGGTTACAGCGATAGCGAGGGGGTGTAGGGATTGGAGGGGGTTACAGAGATATGGAGGGGGTGTAGGGGCTGGAAGAGGTTACAGAGAGAGGGAGGGATGTAGGTGCTGGAGGGGGTTACAGAGATAGGGAGGGGGTGTAGGGGCTGGAGGGGGTAACAGAGATAGAGAGGGGGTGTAGGGGCTGGAGGAGGTTACAGCGATAGGGAGGGGGTGTAGGGGCTGGAGGAGGTTACAGAGATAGGGAGGGGGTGTAGGGGCTGGAGGGGGTTACAGAGATATGGAGGGGGTGTAGGGGCTGGAAGAGGTTACAGAGAGAGGGAGGGATGTAGGTGCTGGAGGGGGTTACAGAGATAGGGAGGGGGTGTAGGGGCTGGAGGGGGTTACAGCGATAGCGAGGGGGTGTAGGGGCTGGAGGGGGTTATAGAGATAGGGAGGGGGTGTAGGGGCTGGAGGGGGTTATAGAGATAGGGACGGGTGTAGGGGCTGGAGGGGGTTACAGAGATAGGGAGGGGGTGAAGGGGCTGGAGGGGGTTACAGAGATAGGGAGGGGTGTAGGGGCTGGAGGAGGTGACAGAGATAGGGAGGGGGTGTCGGGGCTGGAGGGGGTTACAGAGAGAGGGAGGGGTGTAGGGGCTGGAGGGGGTTATAGAGATAGGGAGGGGGTGTAGGGGCTGGAGGGGGTTACAGCGATAGCGAGGGGGTGTAGGGGCTGGAGGGGGTTATAGAGATAGGGAGGGGGTGTAGGGGCTGGAGGGGGTTATAGAGATAGGGAGGGGTGTAGGGGCTGGAGGGGGTTACAGAGATAGGGAGGGGGTGAAGGGGCTGGAGGGGGTTACAGAGATAGGGAGGGGTGTAAGGGCTGGAGGAGGTGACAGAGATAGGGAGGGGGTGTAGGTGCTGGAGGGGGTTACAGAGAGAGGGAGGGGTGTAGGGGCTGGAGGGTGGGGAGAGCCGATGATGTTAGTCGAGTTCAGAGCTGAATATTGTGACCGAGGGAGTGGAGGCTGTTGCCGATAGTCTCCTGGATACAGTTCCAGTTCCTTTACTTCCAGAAGGTTCTCTTGGCTGATGTCTCGACTGAGAGACATTTCCCAAAAGGGGAAAGGTCGAGTAGGTTGGGCCTGGTTTGATGGAAACAGCTCATTGTCTAATCACCATCTGACAATCTGAGCTGGTCACTGAGATGGGGCGGTCAGTCCGATGTTGGCTCCATCTTCAGGCTCTGGACATAAGGACCATGTGAGCTGCTTGGAGCTGACAGGGACATGGTGTGGACCCTCCAGCCTGTGAGGGATACCTGTGTTCCAAGAGACATTCCCAGGCTCTGTAATGTTTCATCTTTATTCTGTTTGTTTTCTCAGGGACCTCCAGGACCCCAGGGCCCCACTGGATTTGCCGGGCCGAAAGGGCCTCCAGTAAGTAAACTGTTCCCTTTCTGTGGAGATTCCTGAGCAGCCTGGCCCCGGCCTGGGCTCCATTCCATTCCAATGCAGAAACCAAACCTCCAGCTTCCCAAGTAAACACTGCATCAAGGCCCAATCAGAACCTTGGTACCTGATCTGAATGTGTATAGGAAGATCCCACTGCCTTTGGAGCCACATTCTTGTTGCGTATCCTCGGGAGGGAAAGCTGAAGGTTTCATGGTCAGATCGAATTGGTAGGACTTACAACCAGCGCGATCTGTTACTCACTGAGCCCTGCTTTCCCCAGGAGCTGGCTAACCTCACTGACACTTTGCCCCTCTCGCCTGCTGTCCCCGACCCCTTTCCGTTCCCCTCGGTTCTGCACCTCACCTGTCCTACCCTCCACCTGCTCCCCTCACTATCTCTTGCCTATTCTCTACCTCTGCCTCACTCTCCTGTGGCTTGGCTCCATTGGTCATCCTGAACATTTGGAGAGGTCAAAGGGTTATCTACCATCACACCCCTTCCCCCAGCTCCCCTGACCACCCCCACCCCCACCCCCACCCCTACCCCTACCCCTACCCCTACCCCTGGTGTAGCACTGGCAGAAGCTGCATGCTCTGATTGGCTGGGGCTCTCAGCCAATGGGCTTTCTATTTGATCTGGGGAAGATGTTACTAGTGTCTCAGTTAATCACCTGCTTTCAATCTAATGATCCCAGAACAAGGAGATATAGGGTTCTCTCTGACACTGCAGCCAATGGGCATGGGCCCCCATGTCAGCCTGGGATTTAAACTCTCATCTTGTGCCATCCCTCTGTGTTCATACCATTCCTACACCTCGCCTCTCTGAGCTCTACACGTTCATGTGTTTGCAGGGACCCGCTGGTAAGGATGGATTACCAGGACATCCTGGACAGAGGGGCGAGACTGTGAGTATAACTCCTGTCACTGGGACGAGAATCCTGCTTTTTACCGGAGAGGCTGGTACAGGGAAAGGGGGCAGTGAAGCTGCTCTTTGGTTGGGGGCCACATGGCATTAAGAAAGAATGTTTATATAAATTTATTAGAACTTTGAGGTGGAATAAACATTGTGAATAACTGATATATTTACATTTCTCAAAGACATTTGATAAGGTGCTACTTGAATAGTTATAAGTAAAATGAGAAATCTTGGGTGGGTGGAGGGTAGGTGACAGATTAACATGGATCAAGGATTGAGTGACCAATAGAGAGTAACCCTAAATAGGTCACTTTCAGTTTGAGAGCAATCAGAGCTCGGGACTCAACATGTTATAATTTATACCAATGACTAGGACAGGAGGTCTGAAACTTGCTGGTGGCTAAAAGGTAAGAAAGTGAGGAGTTGTGAAGAGAATATCAGGAGATCCGTAAGGAGCAAAAACTGAGTGAGTGGGAAAGTATTTGTCAGATAGAGTGTATTGTGGGAAATTGTCGACTTCTCCAGGGAGAGCAGTGTTTCATAAAAACGGAGAGGGATTGCGCAGCTGTGCAGTACAGAGGGATTTGTGGGTCCTGGTTCATCAACAAGGTCAGGAAACAGGGTCAGAGAGTGATCAGGAAGAGAACTGGAATGTTTGAGAGGAACAAATTGTAAAACTGGGGATGTTTTCTTACAGTTTAAAATGTACTGGATGGTGGTGAGACCACGGGAACACTGGGCACAGTCCTGGATTGCTCAGTTATAAAAGGATATCATTACATTAGGAGCAGTTCAGAGAAAGTTCACTCGAGTGATTCCTGGGGTGAGGGGGTTATCTAATGAGGGAAGGATGAACAGGCTGGACCTGTATCCATTGGGGTGATGAAGAATGTGAGGGATCTTATTGAAACCTATCAGATCCCGAGGGACCTTGTCAGGATGGAGACTGAGAGAATGCTTCCCCTTGTACAAGGGTCTAGAGTGAGGGGACATGGGTTAGTAATGAAGGGTCTCCCATTGAAGACACATGGTGAGGAGGAGTGTTATTTCCCAAGAATTTATGGGTCCCTTCCCAAGGCAGTAGTGGAGGTTGGGCCATTGGATATTTCTTAGGTGGACGTTTGAGGTTGGTAGATTGACAAATGAAGGTCAAAGGTGACTGAGCATAGGTGGGAACCTGGAGTCAAGGCTGCAATCAGATGAGCCACAATCCTATTCAGAAAAGGAGCAGGTTTGAGGGACTGAATGGCCTACATCAGTCCCTAATTCCAATGTTTGGACGGTCAGTATCCTGCTCCTCAGGAAGGGGAGACTGGCCTGGGAGGGGGCAGTGCAGATTCATTAGAATAACCCTTTCCTCCCAGCATCAATGACGAGGCTGGGTTGTATCGACCGGCCTGCAAGGCCCTGAGTATGGAAGATTAAACAGTAATTTTAGATTGTGTTCAGGTTGTTGCTGGATATTGGGTATTACAGAATGGGATACACCTGCTCAGGGAGTCAATGCAAAGCAAGTGTTTGAGAAATTTGGATTTTTGTCTCATCGAAGTTTCTGATGGGCAATTCTACCTTGACAGGCATCACAGATATTTCCAAACAGCCTTCAGGCAAGTTATGATCGGCTTTGAGAGTGAAACCTAGAGTTTGTGTGAGAATTAAAGTCAAGAATCTTTTCTAGATTGTTTGTTTGTTTGTTTGTTTGTTTGATTGAGGCAGTTGTCAGAAGGACAGCAAGGTTTGAATAGTAACCATGTGTGACTTCGAAGGAGTAAGTGACAATGAGAACACTGTCAGTTGGTCTGTTAGAATAATAGGAGAGGATTGTTCCTCTCTGGGTTCTGTGGGAAACACATACACATGACAATGGGATCCCGGAAAATGGACGACAGGTGCATGAAAAATCCCATGACAAATGATAAACATGCATGTGCACATACACCCTCCCTCCCTCAGAATCATACAGTCTCCCACAGTGTGGAAGCAGGCCATTTGATCCACTGAATCCACAGTGACCCGCAGTAGAGTATCCCACCCAGACCCACCCCATCCCTGTAACCCTTCATTTCCTATGGCCAATCCACCCTGACCTGCACAGCTTTGGACTGTGGGTGGAAACCGGAGCACCCGGAGGAAACCCACACAGACCTCGGAAGAATGTGCAAACCCCACACAGTCACCCGAGGGTGGAATTGAACCTGGGGCCCTGGCGCTGTGAGGCAGCAGTGCTAACCACTGTCCAGCCCCACTTGCACACACTTTATCAAACACAGGCACACATAGACCAACACACACACACACACACACGTAGACACGTACTCACAGTCAAATGTGGGGCATGAATTTTTCTTGAAATATTAACTGCAAAAGAAAGAATAACTCATTTTAACAATAAAAAAAAATTTGCAAGATTGACATAATTTCTTGATTTAATATGTTCTGCTCACTACCAGAACTGCACAAAGAAATAACTCCAGAGACTGGTATTCTGTCACCAAGTCCCCCTTTTATTTACAGGTGGAGAGTCCTTCACATCAGTCCAATTCCCTCAGAGCCAACTTGCAGAGAAAACAGAACCCCTGACACTCCTGTTTATATCTGTCAGCCCGAAGTGAACCAGATTAACAGCCCCAATCAGGGAACTCATATTCTGAGGTCCACCTGACATACCTTGTTATGATCACTAAATCAGAAATTACAGCAGGACCTTGATCAGCTGGGAAAGTGGGCCGAGAAATAGTAAATGGAGTTTAATATCGATAAGTGTGAAGTCTTGTATTTTGGAAAGTCAAATCAAGGTAGGGATTTCATGGTGAATGGTCGGGCCGTAAGGAGTGTAGTGGGACAGAGGGACCTTAAGACTATAAGACCATAAGACATAGGAGTGGAAGTAAGGCCATTCGGCCCATCGAGTCCACTCCGCCATTCAATCATGGCTGATGGGCATTTAAACTCCACTTACCCGCATTCTCCCCGTAGCCCTTAATTCCTTGTGACATCAAGAGTCATAGACCTTGGAGTTCAGGTGCATGGTTCTCTGAAAGTGGAGTCCCAGGTAGACAGGGCAGTGAAGAAGGGTTTTGGCACACTGGCCTTCATCAGTCAGGGCATTGAGGATAGAAGTTGGGAAGTTATGTTGCAGTTGTACAGGACGTTGGTGAGGCCGCACTTCGAGTACTGTGTTCAGTTGTGGTCACCTTATAAGAAGGATGTTATTAAACAGGAGAGTGCAGAAGAAATTTACAAGGAGTCAATGGTCTGAGTTATAGAGAGAGGTTGAACAAAGCTAGGACTTACTTCTTTAGAGAATAGGAGACTGAGGGGGAATTTTATGCATGTGTACAAGATTATGTGAGGTATGGATAGGATGTGTGCACTCAGTCTTTTTCCCAGGGTTGGGGAATCAAGGACTACAGGGCATCGGTTTAAAGTTAGAGGGGAAAGAATAAAAGGGAACCTGAGGGGCAACCATTTACACAGGGGGTGGTCCGCATATGGAATGAGCTGACAGTGGAAGTGGTTGAGGCGGGTACATGAACATTTAAAAGACATTTGGACAAATACATGGATAGGATAGGATGAGAAGCATATTGGCCAAGTGCAGGGAAATGGGGTTAGTGTGGATGGACATTTTGCTCAGCATGGACCAATTTGGGCCAAAGGGCCGGTCTGTGAGCTGTAGGACTCTATGAACCCAGTGTTTTACACTGACAGATCCGTCTGCACCAGTACTGTACCCCAGTGTTATACAGTGACAGACCTGTCCCCACCAGTACTGTCCCCCAGTGTTATACAGTGACAGACCTGTCCCCACCAGTACTGTACCCCAGTGTTATACAGTGACAGACCTGTCCCCACCAGTACTGTACCCCAGTGTTATACAGTGACAGACCTGTCCCCACCAGTACTGCACCCCAGTGTTATACAGTGACAGACCTGTCCCCACCAGTACTGTCCCCCAGTGTTATACAGTGACAGACCTGTCCCCACCAGTACTGTACCCCAGTGTTATACAGTGACAGACCTGTCCCCACCAGTACTGTACCCCAGTGTTATACAGTGACAGACCTGTCCCCACCAGTACTGCACCCCAGTGTTATACAGTGACAGACCTGTCCCCACCAGTACTGTACCCCAGTGTTATACAGTGACAGACCTGTCCCCACCAGTACTGTACCCCAGTGTTATACAGTGACAGACCTGTCCCCACCAGTATTGTACCCCAGTGTTATACAGTGACCGACCTGTCCCCACCAGTACTGTACCCCAGTGTTATACAGTGACAGACCTGTCCCCACCAGTACTGTACGCCAGTGTTATACAGTGACAGACCTGTACCCCAGTGTTATACAGTGACCGACCTGTCCCCACCAGTACTGTACCCCAGTGTTATACAGTGACAGACCTGTCCCCACCAGTACTGTACCCCAGTGTTATACAGTGACAGACCTGTCCCACACCAGTACTGTACCCCAGTGTTATACAGTGACCGACCTGTCCCCACCAGTACTGTATCCCAGTGTTATACAGAAACAGACCTGTCCCCACCAGTACTGTACCCCAGTGTTATACAGAAACAGACCTGTCCCCACCAGTACTGATCCTAGTGTTATACAGTGACAGACCTGTCCCCACCAGTACTGTACCCCAGTGTTATACAGAGACAGACCTGTCCCCACCAGTACTGTACCCCAGTGTTATACAGTGATGGATCTGTCCCCACCAGTACTGTACCCCAGTGTTATACAGTGATTGACCTGTCCTGCACCAGTACTGCACCCCAGTGTTATACAGTGACAGACCTGTCCCCACCAGTACTGCACCCCAGTGTTATACAGTGACCGACCTGTCCCCACCAGTACTGTATCCCAGTGTTATACAGAAACAGACCTGTCCCCACCAGTACTGTACCCAGTGTTATAAATTGACTGACTTGTCCCCACCAGTACTGTACCCCAGTGTTATACAGTGACAGACCTGTCCCCACCAGTACTGTACCCCAGTGTTATATAGTGACAGACCTGTCCCCACCAGTACTGTACCCCAGTGTTATACAGTGACAGACCTGTCCCACACCAGTACTGTACCCCAGTGTTATACAGAAACAGACCTGTCCCCACCAGTACTGATCCTAGTGTTATACAGTGACAGACCTGTCCCCACCAGTACTGTATCCCAGTGTTATACAGTGACAGACCTGTCCCTACCAGTACTGTACCCCAGTGTTATACAGAAACAGACCTGTCCCCACCAGTACTGATCCTAGTGTTATACAGTGACAGACCTATCCCGCACCAGTACTGTACCCCAGTGTTATACAGTGACAGACCTGTCCCCACCAGTACTGATCCTAGTGTTATACAGTGACAGACCGGTCCCCACCAGTACTGTACTCTAATGTTATACAGCGACAGACCTGTCCCCACCAGTACTGTACCCCAGTGTTATACAGTGACCGACCTGTCCTGCACCAGTACTGCACCCCAGTGTTATACAGTGACAGACCTGTCCCCACCAGTACTGCACCCCAGTGTTATACAGTGACAGACCTGTCCCCACCAGTACTGTACCCCAGTGTTATACAGTGACAGACCTGTCCCCACCAGTACTGTACCCCAGTGTTATACAGTGACAGACCTGTCCCGACCAGTACTGTACCCCAGTGTTATACAGGGACAGACCTGTCCCCACCAGTACTGTACCCCAGTGTTATACAGTGATAGACCTGTCCCCACCAGTACTGTACCCCAGTGTTATACAGGGACAGACCTGTCCCCACCTGTACTGTACCCCAGTGTTATACAGGGACAGACCTATCCCCACCAGTACTGTACCCCAGTGTTATACAGTGATGGATCTGTCCCCACCAGTACTGTACCCCAATGTTATACAGAGACAGACCTGTCCCCACCAGTACTGTATCCCATTGTTATACAGGGACAGACCTGTCCCCACCTGTACTGTACCCCAGTGTTATACAGTGACAGACCTGTCCCCACCAGTACTGTACCCCAGTGTTATACAGTGATGGATCTGTCCCCACCAGTACTGCACCCCAGTGTTATACAGGGACAGACCTGTCCCCACCAGTACTGTACCCCAGTGTTATACAGTGATGGATCTGTCCCCACCAGTACTGTACCCCAGTGTTATACAGCGACAGACCTGTCCCGCACCAGTACTGAACCCCAGTGTTATACAGTGACAGACCTATCCCGCACCAGTACTGTACCCCAGTGTTATACAGAAACAGACTTATCCCCACCAGTACTGTACCCCAGTGTTATACAGTGACAGATCTGTCCCCACCAGTACTGTACCCCAGTGTTATACAGTGACAGACCTGTCCCCACCAGTACTGTACCCCAGTGTTATACAGAAACAGACTTATCCCCACCAGTACTGTACCCCAGTGTTATACAGTGACAGACCTGTCCCCACCAGTACTGTACCCCAGTGTTATACAGTGACAGACCTGTCCCCACCAGTACTGTACCCCAGTGTTATACAGAAACAGACCTGTCCCCACCAGTACTGATCCTAGTGTTATACAGTGACAGACCTGTCCCCACCAGTACTGCATCCCAGTGTTATACAGTGACAGACCTGTCCCCACCAGTACTGACCCTAGTGTTATATAGTGACAGACCTGTCCCACACCAGTACTGTATCCCAGTGTTATAAACTGACTGACTTGTCCCCACCAGTACTGACCCCAGTGTTATACAGTGACAGACCTGTCCCCACCAGTACTGTACCCCAGTGTTATACAGTGACAGACCTGTCCCCACCAGTACTGTACCCCAGTGTTATACAGTGACAGACCTGTCCCACACCAGTACTGTACCCCAGTGTTATACAGTGACAGACCTGTCCCCACCAGTACTGTACCCCAGTGTTATACAGTGACAGACCTGTCCCCACCAGTACTGTACCCCAGTGTTATACAGTGACAGACCTGTCCCCACCAGTACTGTACCCCAGTGTTATACAGTGACAGACCTGTCCCCACCAGTACTGTACCCCAGTGTTATACAGAAACAGACCTGTCCCCACCAGTACTGATCCTAGTGTTATACAGTGACAGACCTGTCCCCACCAGTACTGTACCCCAGTGTTATACAATGACAGACCTGTCCCCACCAGTACTGTACCCCAGTGTTATACAGAAACAGACCTGTCCCCACCAGTACTGATCCTAGTGTTATACAGTGACAGACCGGTCCCCACCAGTACTGTACTCTAGTGTTATACAGCGACAGACCTGTCCCCACCAGTACTGTACCCCAGTGTTATACAGTGTCCGACCTGTCCCCACCAGTACTGTACCCCAGTGTTATACAGTGACAGACCTGTCCCCACCAGTACTGTACCCCAGTGTTATACAGAAACAGACTTATCCCCACCAGTACTGTACCCCAGTGTTATACAGTGACAGTCCTGTCCCCACCAGTACTGTACCCCAGTGTTATACAGTGACAGACCTGTCCCCACCAGTACTGTACCCCAGTGTTATACAGAAACAGACCTGTCCCCACCAGTACTGATCCTAGTGTTATACAGTGACAGACCTGTCCCCACCAGTACTGACCCCAGTGTTATACAGTGACAGACCTGTCCCCACCAGTACTGTACCCCAGTGTTATACAGTGACAGACCTGTCCCCACCAGTACTGTACCCCAGTGTTATACAGTGACAGACCTGTCCCCACCAGTACTGTACCCCAGTGTTATACAGTGACAGACCTGTCCCCACCAGTACTGTACCCCAGTGTTATACAGTGACAGACCTGTCCCCACCAGTACTGTACCCCAGTGTTATACAGTGACAGACCTGTCCCACACCAGTACTGTACCCCAGTGTTATACAGAAACAGACCTGTCCCCACCAGTACTGATCCTAGTGTTATACAGTGACAGACCTGTCCCCACCAGTACTGTATCCCAGTGTTATACAGTGACAGACCTATCCCGCACCAGTACTGTACCCCAGTGTTATACAGCGACAGACCTGTCCCCACCAGTACTGTACCCCAGTGTTATACAGTGACAGACCTGTCCCCACCAGTACTGTACCCCAGTGTTATACAGTGACAGACCTGTCCCCACCAGTACTGTACCCCAGTATTATACAGCGACAGACCTGTCCCCACCAGTACTGTACCCCAGTGTTATACAGTGACAGACCTGTCCCCATCAGTACTGTACCCCAGTGTTATATAGGGACAGACCTGTCCCCACCAGTACTGTACCCCAGTGTTATACAGTGACAGACCTGTCCCCACCAGTACTGTACCCCAGTGTTATACAGTGACAGACCTGTCCCCACCAGTACTGCACCCCAGTGTTATACAGTGACAGGCCTGTCCCGCACCAGTACTGTACCCCAGTGTTATACAGTGACAGACCTGTCCCCACCAGTACTGACCCTAGTGTTATATAGTGACAGACCTGTCCCACGCCAGTACTGTACCCCAGTGTTATACAGTGACAGACCTGTCCCCACCAGTACTGACCCTAGTGTTATACAGTGACAGACCTGTCCCCACCAGTACTGTACCCCAGTGTTATACAGTGACAGACCTGTCCCCACCAGTACTGACCCCAGTGTTATACACTGACAGACCTGTCCCCACCAGTACTGTACCCCAGTGTTATACAGTGACAGACCTGTCCCCACCAGTACTGTACCCCAGTGTTATACAGTGACAGACCTGTCCCTACCAGTACTGTACCCCAGTGTTATACACTGACAGACCTGTCCCCACCAGTACTGACCCCAGTGTTACACAGTGACAGACCTATCCCCACTAGTACTGTACCCCAGCGTTATACAGGGACGGATCTGTCCCCATTAGTACTGTATCCTAATATTAAAATAATAATATTTTTGTTTTTCAGGGTTTCCAAGGCAAGACTGGGCCCCCTGGTCCAGGAGGTGTTGTGGGACCGCAGGTAGGACACTTCTCGCTGATAGATTCCGGGGGGGACAGCTGTCAGCGTGTGTCACTGTCCAGCAGTCTGCTCCCTGTCAACTATTAATTGAACTGTCAAACTGAACTGGAACATGGAACTCTGGGGAGTGTCTTCTGTTGATAATCTGGGGAGTGGTGTCAGTTAACAACCCATCCCTGACATGGGACTAATCTCTGATCCGAGTGTGAAGACTCCTTGTGTCTGGTCTTTAGGGCCAAGAGCTCACACTCTGGGACAACAGTAGTTGAGGTCTGGGCAGTGACCACTCCATTATCAAGCAGTTTCCACAACCCGTCTCCAATCCCTCACGGAATCTCAGAGTTACTCTGCAGGGTGTTATGGAGCAGCGATGGTTGGGAATTGATCCAGTCATTATGTTTAGACTCTAAGGGGATTGGATCAGGTCCTTCCTGACCAGCTGCCTCACTGTATCCAGGTCAGGAAACCCTGCAGAGCCTGACCTCCAAGGGACAGATTCCAGAATGATCTGGGGATCACTATTCCAGTGTGATCCAGGGATCAATATTCCAGAGTGATCGTGGGTAATCATTGGAGCAGACTCCAGGGAGAGAGAGTGGAGGCTGTTCATGTTGATACTTTCAAATGGAAATGAGTGATTTTTCTCAGGACACCACATGCTGGGCTCCAGGATCTGAGTAATTGGAGATGTGACGTGTGGAGATTACAGCGAGTTCAGGAGGAACAGGGGACTTTGGATCGATGGTTCCCAAAGCTCTCCCCAATTGGGAGATGGAGGTTGGGTGGGGAGTGGGGTTCATCACCTCCTGTCTGGGCTCATTGAGAGATAGAACATTGTGATTGGTCACAGACTCCATTATCATTGGGTCACGTGACTACCCAGTGAGTGGTCCAATCTTTAGATTAGATAAGATTCCCTCCAGCCCAACAAGTCCACACTGACCCTCCGAAGAGCAACCCACCCAGAGCCATTTCCCCGACTAATGCACCGAACACTATGGACAATTTAGCATGGCCAATTCACCTAACCAGCACATCTTTAGATTGTGGGAGGAAACCGGAGCACCTGGAGACAGGGAGAATGTGCAAACGCCACACAGACAGTTGCCCAAGGTGGGAATTGAACCCAGGTCCCTGGCAATGTGAGGGAACAGTGCTAACCACTGAGCCAACGTGCCACCCCAGCAGAACAGCTCTAGTAGAGAAGGAGGCCACTCAGCCCATTGGGTCTGTGATAGCTCTCTTCATGAATAATTTAGCTCCTTCCACTCCACCACCCTTACCCTATCGACAACTTAATCTTTTCATAAGAATCCATTTCCTTTCTGAGATCACTGGGGTTTAAGATGAAACTCAGGATGGTTGGGGAGGGTAGCTTATCACCCACTAATTGCCTGATTCATTCAGGATTCCATGATAACTGGAGTATGGGTGATGCAGAAGTGTCATTGGTGACAGGACTCCACTGTTCTGCGGTTTGGTTCAGTCTCACTGTGGAATGACCCTCTGCAGATTCCTGTTTTGTGTTTGTGATTGCATTGGGATTTCTTTGGGATTGTCTGATATTGATGGCCCTGAGTCTGGTCTCTGTAACACGGTGGGCAGGATGGTGATGGTGGAACACCTTCTGTCTATCTCTCTCAGGTCAGACCCTCCACTGTCTTTGTTCAGGAGCAAACAGCCTCCTGCCTGTCCAGCTTTTCCTGACCATCAGAGCCTCTCTGTTCAAGTTCCTGTTCCTGCAGTCAGAGAGAAAGGTTTCTATCAGACCCAGGGAGAATCCCAAGAACTGACATGAAAATATGATCCTGCTCAGACGTTTTCCAATGGATTGTTAATTCTTGTCAATAAATCTTGTGCAAAATTTGAGAGCTTATCCTTCACTTTAGAAAGAACTGTTGAGAGAAATTAGACCTGTCCATTAGAAATCATTAATAGTTTCAGCCAATCGACATGGAATGGCTTTAATTTCAGGAGAAAGTGAGGACGACAGATGCTGGAGATCAGGGTCGAGAGTATGGTGCTGGAAAAGCACAGCAGGTCAGACAGCATCCGAGGAGCAGGAGAATCAACGTTTCGGGGCCGGAGCCCTTCATCAGGAATTCCCTTCGTCGATGTTCCTGCTCCTCGGATACTGCCTGAACCTGCTGTGCTTTTCCAGCACCACACTCGATTCTGGCTTTAATTTCAGAATGACTTCTCTGTTTCAGAGAGAAAGCTCACTGTTTAATGTATTCCAATTATATGTTACCAATGTTAATGATATGTTAATGACAGTTTTTGAACGATCTTGCTCCCTTCATGGTGACCTGTGTCCTCTTGTTGCTGGTGTTAGGGTCCAACAGGAGAGACCGGGCCGTTAGGTGAGCGAGGGCACCCAGGACCTCCTGGACCACCAGGGGAACAAGGCCTCCCCGGAGCAGCTGGAAAAGAAGGTGCTAAGGTGAGTCTTGCAGGATATTTAACAAAGGATGCTACTTCAATGGATGCTACTTCAGAGAAGGTTCACTAGCATGATCCCTGGTATGGAGGGGTCAAACAGATTGGGAGTCTACTCACTGGAGTTTAGAAGAGTGAGGGGTGAGGGGGTGACCTCATTGAGGATTCTGAAGGAGCTTGACACGGTCAATGCTGAGAGGATGGTCCCCCTCATGGGGACAGTCTCGGCCCAGTGGACACTGCCTCAGAATAAAGGGACACCAATTCAAGACTGAGATGAGGAGGAATTTCTTCCCTCAGAGGGTTGTGAGTCTTTGGAATTCCTTGCCAAAGGGAGCTGTGGGGGCAGAGGCCTTGTGTATATTTAAGGCTGAGAGAGAGAGATTCTTGGTCAGTCGGGGAAATCAAAGGTTCTGGGAAAAAGGGAGGGAAAGTGGACGTGAGGAATGTCGAATCGGTCATGAGAGTATTGAATGAGAGAGCAAGCTCGAGGGGCCAAATGGCCTATTCCTGTTCCGTTTCTGATGGTCCAATGGTCTCTGGTGTTTGTCAGTCAGTAGGGATGGATCAATCCCAGTCGTGTGTCGTGCCCTGATATCTTGTCACTCGTTCACTCGGGTTACATAATCTCCAGATTCTCCTGCCCCCGGATTAATTAAATCAACCACTTCTAAAGCAAGCAACTTCCCCAACAATACATTCCCCAAAATTTCTTGCCCCAATGTTTAATTCCTGAAATCCTAAACAATGTAAAAGCCCCAAAACTCTCAAGCTGTGCAAACTCCAAACTGCCCCAACCCCATCCCCATCCCCCCCAACCCCAACCCCAACCCCAACCCCATTCCCCCCCCCCAACTACTCAACTGCAAATGTCTCCAACCATGCAAATCCCTGCTTCCCCTGCCCAATCAGCTCCAAGCACCCAACCCCCAATTCTCCAAAATTCTACCCACTGCCCACTTTCCCCACAGCCTCATGTCGACCCAAACTGCAAACTTTACAAATGGAGCAGATTCAAAGGGTCAAATGGTCTTCACCTGGCCTTAATCATCCAGCACAGCCGATGCCCTTCGGCCCATCAAGTCAGCACTGTCCTGTCTACAATCATCCCACTTTCCTGCACTAGTCCCATAGCCTTGAATGCTACGATATATCAGTTGCTCATCCAAGTCCTTGTTAAAGGTTTCGAGATGTTTTTTGCCTCAACGTTCCTCCCAGGCAGTTCATTCCGGACCCCTACCACCCTCTGGGTGAAAAATCTTTTCTTCAAATCCCCTCTAAATCTCTTGCCTTTCACTTTAAAATTATATCATTTATTGTCCCTTTAATTAAAGGGAACAACTTCTCTCAATCCATGCCCTTTATCACCTTACACACCTCTATCAGGCCCCCCTCAACTTTCTACACTTCAAAGCAAACACTCTGAGCTTATCCAGCCTCTCCCCATCGCTGAAATACTCCGTCCCAGGCAGTATCCTAGTGAATCTCCACTGCCCCCCTCCAGTACAATCCCATCCTTCCTATCGTGTGGCGACCAGAACTGCACACAGTACTCCAGCCTATCACTTCATCACAGTCCTGTACAGCTCCAATATAACCTTTCACCTCTTATATTCAATTCCTTGACGAATAAAGGTAATGATCCCATGTACCTTCTTAACCATCTTTTAACCTGTCCTGCCACCTTCAGGGATCTGTGGACACACACCCCAAGATCCCTTTGAGCTTCCTAGTGTCCTGTCATTCATAGAGTATTCTCTTGTCTTGTTCCTTTTCCCAAAGTGGATCACCTCCCATTTATTAGGGCTAAACTCCATCTGCCACTGATCTGTCAATCTAATTAATCTCTTTTAACTTCCTGTACCAATACTAACATAGCCAATCATAGGCTTCAACTCCACCTTCCCATGTGCTTCCCATATCTCTCAATTCCCAGAAACGAAAAGTCACTTTTTAAAAAATTGGTTCATAGGACGTGACATCACTGGCTAGGCAACTATGTCTCACCAATTCCTAATTGCCCAGAGGACAGTTAACAGTCACCTACATTGCGGTGGGTCTGGAGTCACAATTTGGCTCGACCAGGTAAGGATAGCAGATTTCCTTCTGTACAGGACATTAATTAACTTGATGGGTTTTTAATGACGATTGACAGTGTTCCATGGTCCCCATTTCACTAGCTTTAAATTCCCAATTGTTATTGAATTCCAATTTCGCTATCTGTCTTGGTGGTATTTAAACTGTTGTTCACAGAATGGAGGGGAGGAGTTCAATCTAAATATCAACCCCATCAAAGCTTATCAGAATCCTGGATGTATCAATGAGATCCTCAATCCCCCTAATTCTTCTGAATTTCAGATAATGTTGACCCAATTTACTCAGCCCCATGTTACAGGACAGCCCCCTGGACCCAGTGTGCCATCAGGTGGACCATCATTGCCCTACTGCACAGCAGGTCCATGCTCCCTTCATTACAGCCCACTGTATCCCAGCCATCTGCTCCCCAAACACCAGGCCAATTGTTACTGTCCCCCAGACCCCTTGGGTTAAAGGCCAACTTTTTTTCTTATTCATTCATAGGACAAGGTTGTCACTGGCTGGGCCCAGCATTTATCACCCATCCCTAGTTGCCCCTTGAGAAGGTGGGGGTGAAGTGCCTTCTCGAGACGCTGCAGTGCTGTAGGTTGACTCAAAATGCCATTAGGGAGGGAATTCCAGGATTCTGACCCAGTGACAGTGAAGGAATGGCGACATATTTCCAAGTCAGGATGGTGAATGGCTTGGAGGGGAAACGTATGGATGATGTTCCCATGTACCTGCTGCCCTTGTCCTTCTAGATGGAAATGTTCGTGGGTTTGGAAGGTGCTGTCGAAGGAACATTGATGAATTTCTGCAGTGCATCTTGTAGATAGTACACCCTGCTGCTACTGAGCGTCGGTGGGGGAGGGAGGGGATGTTTGTGGATGTGGTGTCAATCAAGCGGGGGCTGCTTTGCCCCTGGATGGTGTCAAGCTTCTTGTGTGTTGTTGGAGTTGAACCCATCCAGGGCAGTGGGGAGTATTCCATCACACTCCTGACTTGTGCCTTGTAGATGGTGGACAGGCTTTGGGTTTCAGGAGGTGAGTTACTGGGAGGGTGGGTAGGGTTGTAATGGCAGGAACAAGGGGGAAACCCCTTAAAATCTGGCGGGAGTTCTGGAACTCTGACCTGCTCTTGTAGCCACTGTGTTTATGTGGTAAGTCCAGTTGAGTTGCTGAATGTTGATAGTAGGGGGTTCAGTGATGATAACTCTACTGAATGTCAAGGGGTGTTGGTTAGATTTCTCTTACTGGTGATGGTCATAGCCTGGCATTTTTTTTGTGGCATAAATGTTACTTGCCACTTATCAGCCCAAGCCTGGTTATTATCCAGATCTTGTTGCGTTTAAACATGGACTGCTTCAGTATCTGAGGAGTGGCGAGTCATGCTGAACATGACATTTGCTATTACCTGCATGCTGCCTCTCTGTGTTCCTTGTACAAATACACATGTACTTCTACTTTTACAATGTCAACTTTTACAAATTTCACCCTTTCAAAAGTACTTGCCTTTTCTTTCCTTATAATATCACATCCCCCTGGTAAACTGATGTGTTCACCTGATGGCCTACTTTCTGAATCTCTCGAGATCTGGGTTGGGCCAATCAGGGATTGTGGAGGGGACTTGTGCCTGGAGTCTGAAAAGGTAGGGGAGGCCCGAATGAGTTTTTTGTTAAAGCTTTCACTAGAGAGATGGACCTTGTTAATAGTGAGAACACCATGGACCAGGTTAATAGACTTGAACAGATTTGATATTAAGGGGATGTGCTGGAAATTCTGGGAAACATCAAGATAGAGAAGTCACCAGATATATCCAACGGGAAGCGAGGATTGAGATTGCTGTGCCTCTGGCGATGATCTTTGCATCCGCACTCTCCATGGAGTAGTACTGGATGATTGGAGGGAGGCGAATGTTGTTCCTCTTTTTGAGAAAGGGAACAGGGAAATCGTTGGGAATTACAGACCAGTCAGTCTTACGTCTGTGGTCAGCAAGGTACAGGAAAGGATTCTGAGAGAGAGGATTCATGACTATTTGGAAAAACATAGTTTGATTAAAGACAGTCAGCATGGCTTTGGGAGGGGCAGGTCATGCCTCACCATCCTTATTGAGTTCTTTGACAATGTAGCGAGACAAGATGGCAAAGGTTGAGCAGTGGACGTGGTGTATATGGATTTCAGTAAGGCATTTGATAAGGTTCCCCACGGTAGGCCTATTCAGAAAGTTAAGAGGTATGGGATACAGAGAAATGTGGATGTCTGGATACAGGATTGGCTGGCCGAAAGAAGACAGTGAGTGGTAGTGGATGGAAAGTATTCCGCCTGGAGGTTGGTGACCAGTGGCGTCCCGCAGGGATCTGTTCTTGAGCCTCTGCTCTTTGTAGTTGTTATAAATGACTTGGATAAAGAAGTGAAAGGGTGGGTTAGTAAATTTGCCGATGACACAAAGGTCAGTGAAGTTGAAGATAGTATCGAGAGCTGTTGCAGGCTACAAAATGACATTGACAGGATGCAGAGCTGGGCTGAGAAGTGACAGATGGAGTTCAACCTGGATAAATGTGAAGTGATTCATTTTGGAAGGTCAAATTTGAATGCTGAGTATGAGGATAAAGACAAGATTCTTGGCAATGTGGAGGAGCAGAGGGATCTTGAGGTCAATGTCTATAGATCCCTTGAAGTTGCCACCCAAGTGGATAGGGTTGTTAAGAAAGCATATGGTGTTTTGGCTTTCACTAACAGGGGGAGTGAGTTTAAGAGCTGCAAGGTTTTGCTGCAGTTGTATAAAGCCCTAGTTAGACCACACTTGGAATATTGTGTCTAGTTCTGGTCACCTCATTGTGGGAAAGAAGTAGATGCTTTAAAGAGGGTGCAGAGGAGATTTACCAGGATGCTGCCTGGATTGGAGGGTTGCTCTTCTGGAGAGAGATTGAATGAGCTAGGGCTTTTCACACCTATAAAGGTGACTTTATAGAGGTGTGCAAGGTAATGGAGGCATAGATAGAGTAGATAGTCAGAGACTTTTCCCCAGGACTGAAATGGCTGTCGTAAGGGATCATAATTTTAAGGTGATTGGAGGAAGGTTTAGGGGAGGTGTCAGAGATAGCTTCTTTACACAGCGTGGTGAGTGCGCGGAATGCCCTGCCAGTGGTGGTAGAGTCAGAGACATTAGGGACATTTAAGCACAACTGGACGAGTATGTGGATGGCAGTAAATTGAAGGGTGTGTGTAGGTTAGGTTGATCTTCAATTAAGATAAATGCTCGGCACAACATTGTGGGCCGAAGGGCCTGTACTGTGCTGTACTGTTCTGTGATCTGTTTCATCTCTCTGCAGCCTCTGTGTGCTGTGTATAGCTTACCTTTCCAGCCAGCTCGGTATCATCAGTAAACATCAATAACATTACACTCAGTCTCTTCATTTCACTAATCCATATTGATTGGAAATAGCTGAGGCCCCAGCACTGATCCCTGTCACACTCCCCTCCTCACATCCTGACAATTTCAAAATGCCCCGTGAATTCTCACTCTCTGCTCTCTGTCTGTTGACCAATCTCAGTCACCCCATAAATCCCAATCCCATGGCTCTCGCCCCACCCCCACCCTGCATCAAATCGCAATATTGTCGAGGTTCACCCAGGAACGTGTCTCTTCTGACTGGGACGGGCTACAGGTCAGGAGTCACATGACACCAGGTTATACTCCGACTGGTTTATTTCAAATCATAAGCCTTGGAGCACGGCTCCTTTGTCAGCTCATTCCACCTGCTGAAGGGGCAGCACTCTGAAAGCTTGTGATTTCAAATAAACCTGTTGGACTGTAACCTGGTGTTGTGTGACTTCTGACTCCTATTCCCCCCCCTCCCCCAATCCAACATTGGTAGCTCCACAGGATTGGGGGATACAGTTATCAGCAGCAAATAGTCGATGATGTTTGGGCCTCGAAGGTGAGACCACGTTTTATACAGCAGGTAATTCCTCCACCCACCCACCCACCAACACCCCCTCAACACCCACACCCACCACCACCCCCTCACCACCCACCAACACCCACCACCCCCTCAACACCCACCAACACCCCCTCACCACCCACCAACACCCACCACCCTCTCACTACCCACCCCCACCACCCACCAACACCCCCACCCCCTCAACACCCACCACCCCCTCAACACCCACCACCCCCTCAACACCAACACCCACACCCCCTCACCACCCACCCCCACCACCCACCACCACCCCCTCAACACCAACACCCCCCACCCCCCCACCAACACCCACCACCCCCTCACCACCCACCAACACCCCCTTAACACCAACACCCACCACCCCCTCACCACCCACCCCCACCACCCACCAACACCCCCTTAACACCAACACCCACCACCCCCTCACCACCCACCCCCACCACCCACCAACACCCTCTCACCACCAACACCCTCTCACCACCCATCCTCACCACCCACCCTCACCACCCACCCCCATCACCCACCAACACCCCCTCACCACCCACCCCCACCACCCACCAACACCCCCTCCCCCCTCTCCAACCCTTCCACCACCAACACCCAACCCCTCACCACCAACACCCACCCTCCACCCCTCCCCAGGGCTCCCAGCCAATGTCCATCTCACAACCAACATCAAAGAAATTATAGATGGTTCCATTTCACGTTGGAATCCTGCTTTGTAATTGGTAATACAACACCGACAATGAGGCAGAAAGCTCCCAGGGATGTGGAGAGACTGGAGAAGCTGGGATTGTTCTCCTTAAAGCAGAGAAGGTTCCAGGGATTTATTTCCACAAACTGGACAGGCAGTCTTGAGGTCAGGACAAGAGCAGAGTAACTGGTGGAATTTACATTCATCAGATTGGAGTTTCGAACGCAATCCCAGGATGGCAACCATAAAACTATTGGATTGTCATGAAAAATACCCATCTGGTTCATTAATGGCTCTTAGGGAGGAAGATCCATCATCCTTACCTGGTTTGGACTACACGTAACTCCAGGCCCACAGCAATGGGGTTGCTCTGAAATGGCCAAGCCAGGCAACTCAGATCGAGCTGAGGAGCCAGCTCACTGTCATGTCCTCAGTATCATTCAGGACGGACACTGATGGACCGGGACAATGTTTATCCATAAATCTCATGAACGAATTACAAAAGCACTGAGTAGGAATGCTCGAACCATACCATGCAGAAGAGGCCCTTCAGCCCATCGAGTCTGCACCAATACTTGAGAAACCCCTGACCTTCAATCTAATCCCATTTCCCAGCACTTGGCCCTTTGCCTTGAATGCCCGGATAAAGTCAGGGTCAGGGTCAGAGTCAGGATCTGAGTCATTGTGAGTGAACTGATGGTGTTTTTATGTGCACATCACTGAGGGACACTGAATGATTGTTCTTTGCCTCGAATTGCCCTGGAGTGGAGGTGGGGGTGGAGGTTTGTTATTGTCTGACACAAGGGTGGAGGCAGGGTCTGATCTGCTTGGTCAGTCAGTGTGAAAAGCTCAGCCCCTTGCTGGACTCTGAGAGCTGAAGAATTGATGAAAATGTGAATGGAGTCATGTGGTCAGCTGCTTTCTTTGTGAAAGGTTGTTGGAGAATATGTCCATTTTTTACCACAATCTGGCAGTTTCATGGCCACTTCTACTGAATGTGCAATTTATTAAATTTTTGAAACATAGGTGAAATTTTCAAATTGCCCCAGGACAGGATTTAATATCAGTTTCTCTGAATATTTTCCCAGTAGCTCAATTTTCCATTGATGATACAATTGGAGGAAATAAAACAGTGAGAATGTTAATGCTGTCCCCAATATAAAACTATTAAATGCTGCCTGGACACAAACTGCATTTATGTAGCAATAACTCTCTGTAACTTCAGATAATGCTGATCTTGCTCCTGTTGATCGTGCTTCATGCACACCCTATGTAATGTAACCTGTCTGCCTCTGAGTTTTATTTTCACCCTTTGATCTATATGTCCTTGCTTACTATGATCTGCCTGTACTGCTCGCAAACCTAACTTTTCACTGAACTTAGGTACATGTGACAACAAATCAGTCAAATCAAATTCAATGTGGGAAATTGGCCTGAAGCAGATCAGCGCAAATAGTGAGGTGGGAATGTGAACCTATCCTGAGTCATTCAGGGATTGAGTGTTAAATGAGGAGAGAGTTTGGGAGGCAGAGCAATTCAGGAATTTCAAGAGATAGGTTTGAGGGATCTGAATGCATGATCAATTACAAGAGGCAGGAATAAAAGGAGCACAGTGATCTCCGAGCCAGAACATCAGAGGCAGATGAGAGTGGAGCGGTCATCGTTAAGGAGAAATGTTCAAGGGAAGCTTGAAGGTGGATAAATCACCTGGACCAGATGAACTACACACTAGGGTCTGAAGGAGATAGCTGAGAAGATTGTAGGGGCATTGATAGTGATCTTTTAGGACTCACTGGAGTCAGGCAATGTCCCAGACAACTGGAAAATGGCTAGCGTGACCCAGCTGTTTTAAGAAGGGAGGAAGGCAGAGATGGGAAATTATAGGGCGGTTAGCCTGACCTCAATCATTGGTAAGATTTTCGAGTCCAGTATGAAGGATGAGATTGCAGTGTACTCTGAGTGCATGGTAAAATAGGGCTGAGTGAGCACAGCTTCATCAAGGGGTGGTTATGCCTGACAAATCTGTTAGAATTCTTTGTCGAGGTAATGAGCTAGTTAGATAAAGGAGAGCCAGTGGATGTGATCTATTTGGACTTCAAGAAGGTGCTAAATAAGGGAAGAGTCCATGGTGTTAGGGACAAGGTACTGACATGGAGAGAGGGTTGGCTGACTGGCAGAAGGCAGAGAGTGGGGATAAAGGGGTCTTTTTCAGGATGGCAGCCAGTGACTAGTGGAGTTCCGCAGGGGTCAGTTTTGGGATCACAACTATTCACATGACGACGTTAACGATCTATACAAAGGAACTGAGAGCATTGTTTCTAAGTTTGCAGATCTCAAAGATAGGTGGAGGGACGTTTAGTAATGAAGAAGTAGGGAGGCTGCAGAAGGATTTGGATAGGCCGAGGGAGTCAGCAAAGAAGTAACAGATGGAATACAATATGGGAAAGTGTGAGGTTATACATTTTGGTTGGAAGAATAGAGGTATAGACTATTTTCTAAATGGGGAAAGGCTTTGGAATTCTGAAGCATAAAGGGACTTTGAAATCATAGTTCAGGATTTCCTTAAGATTCAGTTGGCAATCAGGAAGGCAAATGCAATGCTAGCATTCATTTCAAGAGGGCTAGAATACAAGAGCAGAGATGTGACATAGTGGACAGTAAAGAAGGTATCTAAAATTACAAAGAGATCTTGATCAATTGGGCCAATGGGTGAGGAGTGGCAGATGGAATTTAATTTGGATAAATACAAGGTATTGCATTTTGGTAAAACAAATAATGGCAGGATTTATTCAGTTAATGGATGGGCCCTGGGGAGTGCTGTAAAACAGAGGGACTGAGGGTTTCAAGTACATCATGCTTTGACATTTGCATCACAGGTAGACAGGGGGTTAGGAAGTTGTTAGCACGCTTGCCTTCATTTCTCAGACCTTTGAGTATGGGAGTTGGGACGTCCTGCTGTGGTTGTATAGAATATTGTATTGATGAGGGATCTTCTGGAATACTGAGCAGCTCTGGTCACCCAGATAT